>NC_069499.1:1083121935-1083421935 GCF_027579735.1 Bombina bombina | reverse complement strand
GGCGGGAACGCCGGGTGCACGCGCGGGTGCGCGCGCGTGCACGAGGGTGCGCGCGCGCGCGGGGGGGGGGGTAGGAAGCGGGTGGGAACCGCTACACTACAGAACATTTATGGGGGAAAAGTGGCAGTGATTGCCAAATATATATATATATATATCGATCTAAGAGATCTGGGAGGGGTGGTGGGTTGGTCTTTTGGGGGGGGGCAAGCTACACTACAGAAAATTATTTTAAAAAAATAATAAAACAATGTTTTACTATAAACTGGGTACTGGCAGACAGCTGCCAGTACCAAAGATGGCTACTAATAAGTTAGAGGGGGATGGGTAAAGAGCTGTTTGGGGGGTATCAGGGAGGGTGGGGGCTAAGGGGGGATCCTCCAGAGCAGCATATGTAAATATGCATTTTTTTTTATTTATGTTTTATCAAGGATAGCTTTTTTTTTTTAGTACTGGCAGACTTTCTGCCAGTACTTAACATGGCGGGGACAATTGTGGGGTGGGGGAGGGAAGAGAGCTGTTTGGGAGGGATCAGGGGGTGTAATGTGTCAGGTGGGAGGCTGATCTCTACACTAAAGCTAAAATTAACCCTGCAAGCTCCCTACATGCTACCTAATTAACCCCTTCACTGCTAGCCATAATACACGTGTGATGCGCAGCGGCATTTAGCGGCCTTCTAATTACCAAAAAGCAACGCCAAAGCCATATATGTCTGCTATTTCTCAACAAAGGGGATCCCAGAGAAGCATTTACAACCATTTGTGCCATAATTGCACAAGCTGTTTGTAAATGATTTCAGTGAGAAACCTAAAATTGTGAAAAATTTTACTTTTTTTTTTATTTAATCGCATTTGGCGTTGAAATGGTGGCATGAAATATACCAAAATGGGCCTAGATCAATACTTAGGGTTGTCTACTACACTACAATAAAGCTAAAATTAACCCTACAAGCTCCCTACATGCTCCCTAATTAACCCCTTCATTGCTGGGCATAATACACGTGTGGTGCGCAGTGGCATTTAGCGGCCTTCTAATTACCAAAAAGCAACACCAAATCCATATATGTCTGCTATTTATGAAAAAAGGGGATTGCAGAGAAGCATTTACAACCATTTGTGCCATAATTGCACGAGCTGTTTGTAAATAAATTCAGTGAGAAACCTAAAGTTTGTAACAAAATGTGTGAAAAAGTGAACAATTTTTTTTATTTGATCGCATTTGGCGGTGAAATGGTGGCATGAAATATACCAAAATGGGCCTAGATCAATACTTTGGGATGTCTTCTAAAAAAAAATATATACATGTCAAGGGATATTCAGGGATTCCTGGAAGATATCAGTGTTCCAATGTAACTAGCGCTAAGTTTGAAAAAAAGTGGTTTGGAAATAGCAAAGTGCTTCTTGTATTTATTGCCCTATAACTTGCAAAAAAAAGCAAAGAACATGTAAACATTGGGTATTTCTAAACTCAGGACAAAATTTGGAAACTATTTAGCATGAGTGTTTTTTGGTGGTTGCAGATGTGTAACAGATTTTGGGGGTCAAAGTTAGAAAAAGTGTGTTTTTTTCCATTTTTTCCTCATATTTTATATTTTTTTTATAGTAAATTATAAGATATGATGAAAATAATGGTATCTTTAGAAAGTCCATTTAATGGCGAGAAAAACGGTATATAATATGTGTGGGTACAGTAAATGAGTAAGAGGAAAATTACAGCTAAACACAAACACTGCAGAAATGTAAAAATAGCCTTGGTCCCAAACGGTCAGAAAATGGAAAAGTGCTGTGGTCATTAAGGGGTTAAAGGTTTAATTCATTGATTCTCAGGATAGCCATTTGTTTTTACTTCCTCTAATGGAAATTTATTCCATGACTTAACCTCACTTTCAATCAACCAATGCCGGCCTGATCATTTGGAAAACAATTCTTACTCGGAAATATTCCGCACAGTTATTTTAATCACAGAGAGAAATATAAATGATTGTTCTTTTCTTTTTTCATTCATATTCATATATTATTAATAGATTATTTTACTTAACATTGCTCAACATTTCTGCTCAATATATATATATATATATATATATATATATATATATATACACATATATATATATATATATATATATATATATTTACATGTTATTCTTCATACATTAACATTAAACATCTAATAAAAGTTGCAAGTTGTAAATGAAAATTTTAATATATTGTAATAGAGGTGTCATTAGACATTAAAATAGTGATTAATTGAACTATTCATAAATCTATTTTGCATATTCAGATGATCTGATTTTCCTCCTGTACTAGATTTGTTTAGTTTTGTTATGTTTTGTATTTTATCATAAATCCTTGTCATTGTATACCCCTATCATTGTACCCCGCACTACGGAATTTGGCGGTGCTATACAAATAAATGATAATAATAATAATAGAAGATATAGGGCTATATTATAAGTGGAGCACTAATTTATTACACACCCGCAAATGGTAAATTTGCCCATTTGCATGCACGATAAATTACCATCCATTACAAGTGGATCTCTGGTTAATTTTATAAACTTTAAAACTGCACTAGGCAGTATTTTGGGGGGTAAAGTTGGCGGGAGTGGGGTGTTAGAAACTAAAACGGCACTGAAAAGTGCCTTTAAATTGCGGTCTATGGGAACTGTGTGTTCCCAGTAAATATATATGTATATGCTTATATATTTATGTGTTAATATGTGTATATTTACAATTTTCTGCCATCGCTGCACGACTTACCCCCTCGCAACGCTAGTTCTCATGCCATGTCTCACAGCATGAGAACGAGGCTCCCATTGGAGCCTATTGAACTGTGCCCTTGTGAGAACAATGCTTCCTAGCTGTTAACTTGAAATATCAGCGCACATTAGCGTGAGCTGGTATTATTCAGTGGAGTGTTATATTAAGCGCTCCACTTGTAATCTGGCCCATAGTAATTCTGAGCCTGAATACAGTTTATTAAAGTATATTTAAAGTTATTTAACTATTTTTAAATTGATATAAATACATTGTGAATACATTATTTAATTATGAACAGTAAAAAAACTTTGCCATATATTTCATTATTTGCTTTGCTTCCTTTCCCTGATATGTAACTCTGAAAATGTATTTGTGAGCTCCTATAAATGTGCATATAACAAGCCACAGTGCATGTTAGATAGCTCACGTCTAAATTTGTTGCAGAAGATTTCTAAGCAGAGTGATCACACAGTGGAAGAGATTTTTACAATCTAAAAATTGTATTTTTAAAGATTTATTTCACTAATCGATATAGTGTTCTGGAGAACAGAGTTCAAATACTGTGTCACACTTTCTCTGCAAATGTACAGGCACACTTTACACCCTGTGTGCTGAATTCATGATGTCAAATGTAAGCCTTCTGTTTAGATCGCTTTGTCTAAAACAAATAGGTTTGTATATTTTCTTTTATACCAAAGGATAGACTATCTTTATAAATTGGTTCACACTGATTTGAAAACATTGATGTATGGTGGAGCAAATATTTTCTTCACTAAGTGCCTTTGACAATGGCCTACAGTCAATAAAATACTTTTTGAAACTAATGTCCTCTGAAAAGAAAACTTGTACTAACCACAAATCAAAAAGATTGTACCCACCTCTTATCTTAAAACGTTATTATAATCAATAAAGGCTGAATCTGTCTTGTAGCCATTCACTTCTTGGAACATAGAGCAAGTTCCACTATGAAGGATACCAGCATCACAAAAATGTCTTCAAAACAATAATGAAAAAAACAATATAAACTAAATTTCCCTCTATAAAATAGTCCATTCTAACAAATGCACAAAAGAAAACAGATAAAGAGAAATAAAAAGAAGTAAAACGAGACAAATTTATAAGCATAGAAATAGCAAGACACAATTGTGATACAAGGGCAATAGAGTGTTTTTGAATTCTACATGTTGGGCCTATAACAAGTTGAAAAATAACTACCAATTAAGAAATTCTCAATGAATTGTGGACATGGTTTCACCTTTACATCAATACTACTCAAAAATGTATAGAACATCTATGAATCCATCCCATTATGCAAGATAACATATGTGGGGTCAATTTTTAATGTGAGAGCGGACATGATACGATGTAGCGTATCATGTCCACTGCACATCGATAAATGCCGACAGCATACGCTGTCTGCATTTATCCTTGTGAACTGCTAGTGCAATACCGCCCCATGCAGATTCAGGGCCAATCGGCCGCTAGCAGGAGGTGTCAATCAACCCGATCGTATTTGATCAGTTTGATTTCTGTCTGCCGCCTCAGGGCAGGCGGACAGGTTATACTTCTGTTTCCGGTGAGCCACAGGGCATCAAGCTCCATATAGCTTGATAAATTGACCCCTGTGTGCAATACAGCAAGAACAAGGCAAAATAATCGTAGTACTGGAACTGCTTAGAGCATGGGTGTAATGCATATGTTGTGTGTTACAATGTAAAGCCCATATCAGGGCCTAGAGCTGGTGAATCCAAAATATAGATTGAAATCTACCAGTAGATCTCTAAGTAGTGCTCACCAGTAATCACAAGACAGTTTTGTGTTTTCTTATCTTCCTTTAAGTCAACAGTGTTAGTATAGGCTGAATGTAAAATAAATCTAAAAATGTTTATATATTATGCACCACTACAGGTGCCTCAGTTAAAAAAGTATAACTCAGCACAAGAATATTACCTGTATAACTAATGCATGAGTACCCTTAGTTTAGGATAAAAAAGGAACCTGTCTCACTAATGTTTGGGCACCAGTGTCTTAGTATAAAAATGTTGACCTTGTCTCACAAATGTATGGGCATTCTTAGCTTAGTACAAAAAAAAGACATTTAGAAGAAACCATTGTGTTTATCCATTTTGTTAGGCACCTGGTGGTTATGCAGCCTAGTAATGTCCCTGGGCATGAACCACCTGCTTAAGCAGCAGAGATAGGCATGTTCTGGGTCATGAACATTTTAAAGCAGTCAGCAAAGAATATAGATATCTGAAGGTCTGATATTATTATTTGCTGCACAGTTTACTTCCAAACAACATTTTTTGCTGATAGAGGTCACAATGGAACATATGTGGTAGTGGGAAATACTTTATAAAATGCTTACTGAACAATACAGGAAAATGCTTTTCCCTTAAAAATAAACAGAAAATGAGGGAAAGTTTTAAGTAACATGATTAATATAGCAGGTATTGTAAGGCCATCTGAGACATTTTACAATGATTGATGGAATATTAGAATTTAATATGTTATTACTGCCATGGAGAGCGTGTCATTGTTTCATAAAATGAATCTATACTTCTTCATAAACAACACTCTAATTAGGATGACATTGGTTCAAAGACCAGAAAACATGACTATATCATGTAAAATATTATAAATTACATTAGATGGTTAGTAAGAAATACGAGTTTCTGGATCAATTCAAATGTTAGATTCTAATATAAATTTCTATATTCAAAATAAAATGTTACTAGTTCATGAATTTTAATATTAAATTGCATATTTTGAGGGTTCAAATGAATAACCTAAATTCATAAAGGGTTTATAGAACTCTTCAGTAAGACAATCCTATCAACTTCTATTCAACGTGGCAAATGGGGCCTTTAAAGGAGTTTCTCAAATCGTTGTAAATATGTTCCATGACATAATAAGGAATTAGAAAGATGTATCTCTCAAAACAGTTCTAGTAAATTATTATTTTTAGTATTATTTTAATTAAATATTTTTTACCAACACAAAACACGGAAAATGTGAGATCACTTGTCCTCTATGAACTACATATTATAAAAAGAAGAAAGTTAAGTCATCATATTACCCTATTAGGTTGGCTCAATATATTAAAAATTAAGCCTTGCAAATGAAGAGATTGAGAGCCATGGATGTCTGACTTTTATATCAATTTTTGGTCTGGCAACTTAATGAAATGAGTGTCAAAGTGATTCATTTGGAAGATAGTGCGCTGTCAATGATTTATGGAGCTATCCAGCTATTCAGACTGTTATGGAAGAGGAGTAGCCTTGTAATTAAGACACCAACCTATAAATGCATGACCCTACTCATGAACCCATTGTCAGCTAAGGTAGAAAACATTAAAATGAATGCCAAGATGCATTGTGTCTGCATTACATGGTTGTTATTGTTATTTATTTACGTGGGCAGGACAATAAGAGAAGACAATAGACAATAACACATTCATTTACATATGTTTAGAGGAAATATGAAATGAGTAACTACAGTATATTTACTGTGTAATTAAATCACTAACAATATTATAATCACAAAAACAGATTTATAAAAAAACTACCAGTCTCAAATGTAACCATGTTTGCTGAAATGTTAGCTTAGTTATGTTTTTTCTATTATTGTTTTGAGATGTGGTTCCCTTTCCACATTATCAGCTGTATTTTCTGAAGCTGGAATAAATCATATAAATAAGAATGGATTTAGCTAAAATCAGTAAAAATGGAAATAAAGAATTATTTAACCATGTGCTGCTAATTAATAAAAATATATTACCCCAGTACACAAAAGGATAAAGGATGAGTTTGCTCTAGCAGTGTTTGAACCTGTGACCCAGATGTTTGAACTGTTACAGCAGTTGGTTTGCTAACAACAAACAAAATGACAATTCTGGGGGTTTAGCAATTATACAATAGGCTGAAGTGCCTGAAGGGTGATTTATCTTTTTAACAGTGTGTAGTAATGATCATAGGTGACATGTGTGCAATTAACCTGTTGAGCTCCAAAATCATAGAGATACAGTATGTATATGTGTGTGTATATTTATGGCATTTGAACAAGGTATTATCAGTATTGTGGGCATGTGTATGTTGACTGAGCAGGTAGCATTTCTATTTGGTGACATTGTTTCCTATGTCATCAAATATGGTGGGATGTAATTTTGCCCACACCCAAAACCAATGTTACATTAGAAAACTCAGTAATAAGTAGAAAATGTTGACTGGGGTTTATCAAGCCTGGGGGACAATGAAAATAAACATGGCGGTCACTTGCACATTCATCTCACCCTTGTTAGTTGTACTTTGCTAATAGAACATACAATATATTGATATATTACTGTGTGAAATTGTATACATTTTATATTTCACATTTTCCTCCATAGGCATTTATTTACACAAGTATTTTACTTACACTATATCCTTTCTGTATATTTAGATCCATGCTTTCAGCGCTAAACTCTCTTTATTAGTTTTCACACATTCTTGTTTTCTTTGAGGGGAACACACGAGTTTAGCAGGGTCCTCATTTTCCTTCAGCGCTTCTACTTTTCTTTCTTTACACAGGTAAGTTTGTATTTATTTTAACTAATAGTTATATTGTAGCTAGCTTAGGTTTTATTTTTATTTCACAGGTAAGTTTGTTTTTAGTTTTAAATAGGTATTATTTAGTTAAAGGGACATTAAACACTAAATACATGCTAGATAGAATGATGCATTCAAAGTAAAGATTAGTCCATGACTAACATGTAGATGTATTTGTTAAAGTTCCATTAGTTGTTTAAAAAGTGACAAAATAAGTGTAATATTTTAGTGTCTATAAAACACTGGGAGCAGCCATGTTGTAACTTGTGTTAACTTCTCTGCTGTGGCCAATTAGGGAGAGTTATAAATAGGTCATTAGAGTATGCAGCCAATGGTTGTGCTGGATTTAACAGTGTTCTGCACTTCCATTTCTAACAGGAACTGAAAAGCTCACAATTTCAGAATGGAATTACAGGCAAAGAGGACAAAATAAATAATGAAAGTATATTGCAGAGCTGTTTTATTATATACAATTTATCATTTTATATTACCATCTCAAAGTGTTTAATGTCCCTTTAATATTTGTAACTTTAATTTAGGTCTATTTTAATTATGTTAAAGTTAGGGGGTGTTAGGTTTAGGGTTAGGTTTAGGGGTTAATATAGTTTAATTTAGGTTGTTGTGATGTGGGACACCAGAGGTTTAGGAGTTAATAACTTTATTTAGTGGCAGCGATAATAGGGAGTGGCAGATTAGAGGTTAATAGATTTATTTCGGTGGCAGCAATGTCGGGGGTGGAAGATTATGGGTTTATAAGTTTATTTAAATGTTGGCTATGTCGGGGGCAGCAGATTAGGGGTGTTTAGACGTGGGGTTTATGTTAGGGTGTTAGGCTTAAATGTAACTTTTTTCCCCATAGACATCAATGGGGCTGTGTTTCGTAGTTTCTCATTCCACGATCTCAGGTGTTTTTTCGACACTCTCTCCCCATTGATGTATATGGGGAAAGCGTAAACGAGCACGTCAAAGCAGCGCTTGCATTTTGTGTGGTATGGAGCTCAACGCAACCATATCGCATGCACAAGCCGGTTTTATAAAAACTCGTAATGGCAGCGCTATAGAGGGTGAAATTACGCATTTTTGTTGCGTTCGCTTCGCACCCTCTATAGCGCAAAACTTGAAATCTAGGTGAAGGTTATTTATTCTGAAATAAGTTAGACATTTTAAATTCACCCATATAGCTACTCACTCAATTCAGCAGAAACTAAACATTTATACAATACTGAGGTACACCACAACTGAAAATTAGACATAAGTTGTACTTTAAAATCTCAATTTTGATGCTTTCAACTTCCCCATATCACCAAGGGCATTGGAGCTGACACAACATCTGGAGTTTGTGTATTGAAACTCAGTATGGGACAATTTAATACCTAGATAATAGATATTTACATTTCCTGAACATCCTGAAGTCTTGCTAGCTTCAAAGAACTAGAGTACAGAATTTTGTCTCTGTGACCCCAGGTGTTTTAGGATGAGTCACTCTTCAGACAGGAAAGTCATTGGCATCTATTTATCAAGACGTCAACTTGCATTCGACGGCACCAATACGCTCGCCTAAGATCGCCTAACATTGCTGCCGCGGATCTGAATACGTTCTCCAAAATTATTAAAAAAGCTGTCAAAAAGCTGCGCACCAAGTACGGATCTCGCTGCTCTTTTGCTTTTTTACAGCTTTCTTGGTACCCTGTCCCTAGACACCCATGCTATACTAAACTGTTTACCCCCTATACCGCTGCTCCCGGACACCTCTGCAACTAAAGTGTTTACCCCCTAAACCGCTGCTCCGGAACCTCACCGCAACTCTAATAAATTTATTAACCCCTAAACCGCCGCTCATGGACCCCGCTGCAACTAAATAAAGTGTTTTACCCCTAAATCACCGCTCGTGGACCCTACCGCCACCTACATTATATTTATTAACCCCTAATCTTCCGCCCCCTACACTGCCACCACCTACATTATATTTATTAACCCCTAATCTGCTGCCCCTACACCGCCGCCACCTACATTATACTTATTAACCCCTAATCTGCCCCCCTACACCGCCGCCACCTACATACATTTATTATCCCCTAATCTGCCCCCCCCAACGTTGCAGCCACTATATTACATTTATTAACCCCTAAACCTAAATCTAACCCTAACCCTAACACCCCCTAACTTAAATATAATTTAAATAAATATAAATAAATATTACTATCATTAAATAAATTATTCCTATTTAAAACTTAATACTTACCTGTAAAATAAACCCTAAGATAGCTACAATATAATTAATAGTTACATTGTAGCTATCTTAGGGTTTATTTTTATTTTACAGACAACTTTGTATTTATTTTAACTAGGTACAATAGTTATTAAATAGTTATTAATTATTTAATAACTTCCTAGTTAAAATAAATACAAATATACCCGTAAAATAAAACCTAACCTAAGTTACAATTACACCTAACACTACACTATAATTAAATAAATTCCCTAAACTAAATACAATTAAATTAAATTAAATAAAATTATCTAAAGTACAAAACCCCCCCACTAAATTACAGAAAATAAAAAACAAATTACAAGATTTTTAAACTAATTACACCTAATCTAATCCCCCTGACAAAATAAAAAAGCCCCCAAAATATAAAAAGCCCTACCCTACACTAAATTACAAATAGCCCTTAAAAGGGCCTTTTGCGGGGCATTGCCCCAAAGTAATCAGCTCTTTTACCTGTAAAAAAAAAATTGCAACCCCCCCAACATTAAAACCCACCACCCACACAACCAACCCTTCTCTAAAACCCACCCAATCCCCCCTTAAAAAAACTTAACACTAACCTCTTGAAGATCACCCTACCTTGAGAAGCCTTCACCCAGCCGGGCCGAAGTCCTCAACGAAGCCGGCAGAAGTGGTCCTCCAGATGGGCAGAAGTCTTCATCCAGACGGCATCTTCTATCTTCATCCATCCGGCGCGGAGCGGGTCCATCTTCAAGACATCTGACACGGAGCATCCTCTTCATCCGGAGTCTTCTACATCAATGACGGTTCCTTTAAGTGACGTCATCCAAGATGGCGTCCCTTCAATTCCGATTGGCTGATAGAATTCTATCAGCCAATTGGAATTAAGGTAGGAAAAATCCTATTGGCTGATTGGATCAGCCAATAGGATTGAACTTCAATCCTATTGGCTGATTGCATCAGCCAATAGGATTTTTCCTACCTTAAAGGGACAGTATACACTCATTTTCATATAACTGCATGTAATAGACACTGCTATAAAGAATAAGATGCACAGATACTGATATAAAAATCCAGTATAAAACTGTTTAAAAACTTACTTAGAAGCTTTCAGTTTAGCTCTGTTGAAAAGGTAGTTGGAAAGCCCACTGCAAGTGGGAAATAAGACACTACCCCCCCTCCCCCTTCTTTTGCATATGAAAAGACCCTTTACACAAACAGGAGCAAGCTGGAGAAGGTAGCTGACGGTATTAAAATAAAACTTTGGGGCTTGGTTAGGAGTCTGAAAATCAGAGCAATGTTATTTAAAAATAAGCAAAATTATACATTTTAAAAAAAAACTAACTTTTTGGGCTTTATAAATAGATCATCTACAAAACATTTATGCAAAGAAAAAATTAGTGTATAATGGCCCTTTAATTCCGATTGGCTGATAAAATTCTATCAGCCAATCTGAATTGAAGAGACACCATCTTGGATGACGTCACTTAAAGGAACCCTCATTGTTGAAGAAGACTCCGGATGAAGAGGATGCTCTGTGTCGGATGTCTTGAAGATGGACCCGCTCCACGCCGGATGGATGAAGATAGAAGATGCCGTCTGGATGACCACTTCTGCCCGTCTGGAGGACCACTTCGCCCGTCTGGAGGACCACTTCTGCCGGCTTCATTGAGGACTTCGGCCCAATTGGGTGAAGACTTCTCAAGGTAGGGTGATCTTCAAGGGGTTAGTGTTAGGTTTTTATAAGGGGGGATTGGGTGGGTTTTAGAGTAGGGTTGGTTGTGTGGGTGGTGGGTTTTAATGTTGGGGGGGTTGTAATTTTTTTTAACAGGTAAAAGAGCTGATTACTTTGGGGCAATGCCCCGCAAAAGGCCCTTTTAAGGGCTATTTGTAATTTAGTGTAGGGTAGGGCTTTTTTATTTTGGGGGGGGGGGCTTTTTTATTTTGTTAGGGGATTAGATTAGGTGTAATTAGTTTAAAAATCTTGTAATTTGTTTTTTATTTTCTGTAATTTAGTGTTTGTTTTTTTTGTACTTTAGATAATTTTATTTAATTTTATTTAATTGTATTTAGTTTAGGGAATTTATTTAATTATAGTGTAGTGTTAGGTGTAATTGTAACTTAGGTTAGGTTTTATTTTACAGGTATATTTGTATTTATTTTAACTAGGAAGTTATTAAATAGTTAATAACTATTTAATAACTATTGTACCTAGTTAAAATAAATACAAAGTTGCCTGTAAAATAAAAATAAACCCTAAGCTAGATACAATGTAACTATTAGTTATATTGTAGCTATCTTAGGGTTTATTTTAAAGGTATTTAGTTTTAAATAGGAATAATTTATTTAATGATAGTAATATTTATTTATATTTATTTAAATTATATTTAAGTTAGGGGGTGTTAGGGTTAGACTTAGGTTTAGGGGTTTAGTGGTGGCAAGTTGGGGGCGGCAGATTAGGGGTTAATAAATGTAGGTAGGTGGTGGCGGTGTAGGGGGGGCAGATTAGGGGTTAATAAGTATAATGTAGGTGACGGCAGTGTAGGGGGGGCAGATTAGGGGTTAATAAGTATAATGTAGGTGGTGGCGGTGTAGAGGGGCAGATTAGGGGTTAATAAGTATAATGTAGGTGGCGGTGGGCTCCGGGAGCGGCAGTTTAGGGGTTAATAAGTTTATTTAGTTGCGGCGGGGTCCGGGAGTGGCGGGATAGGGGTTAATAACTTTTATTTAGGTGGCGGCAGTGTAGGGACGGCAGATTAGGGGTTAATAAGTATAATGTAGGTGGCGGCGGTGTAGGGGGGCAGATTAGGGGTGTTTACACTTGGGGTACATGTTAGGGTGTTAGGTGTAAATGTTCCCATAGGAATCAATGGGATATCGGGCAGCATTGAACAGAAGCTTTCGCTGAATAGTGCCAAGCGTACCTGGTAGTTATTTGATTTGTTTCCCTATTGTCTGCTTTAAATCCTTACTGGAGAGAGTGTTTCAGCTATGTGTGGCCTCCTTTTGTGGGTGCACATTTGGTTTCCAGGGGAACACTACCAGATTAAACACTTCACATACCTGGGCCGCATTCTATGAATATGATAACACATTTACTGACAAAGGCAACATACCCCAAAGCAGACTGAGTGCAAAATCCTTTAGAGAATGCCACAAATTCAACCAAAAACTACAAAAGAAATTATATGGCACCCACTGATTGTCATGGATCCAAGTGTAAACAACACTATCTTATGTCATTTAGGCAATGTTTAAATGTTATAAAACAGCTTATACATGCAATTAAACATAGTTTTATATCATGTTTATTACTTTTGTGATTTACAGGCAAGGAAAATATTAATTTTGATAATTTTATTTAAAAAAAAATATCAGTTAAAAAGTTTGGATTTTAGAATAAGTTTGCATTTTGGAATTCTGGATTTGGGAATATGTACCTGTATAGGTATATACATGAAATATCTATTTAAAATACTTAAAACATATTACTCTATGTGAAGAACATTGGAATGTGAAATATTTACAGTACAAACACAGTTAAATATTTTCATGTTTTCAGCTACTTGACTGCAAAGGGCTTCAATGCATTTATATATACATATATATACGTACACATGTGTATTTATGTGTATTTATGTGTTTATATTATAAATGTAACTGTACTGTACAATATGTTTTTGATGTTTTTTTTAGCAACTTTTTAGTCGAGCGTAACAGTTAACCAGAGCTCTGAAGTTGAATTAAACCCTATTGAGCATCTGTGGGGCATCCTCAAACGGAAGGTGGGGGAGCGCAAGGTCTCTAACATCCACCAGCTCTGTGATGTCATCATGGAGGAGTGAAAGAGGACTCCAGTGGCAACCTGTGAAGCTCTGGTGAACTCCATGCCCAAGAGGGTTAAGGCAGTGCTGGAACAAAATGGTGGCCACATAAAATATTGACACTTTGGGCCCAATTTTGACATTTCAACTTAGGGGTGTACTCACTTTTGTTGCCAATGGTTTAGACATTAATGGCTGTGTGTTGAGTTATTTTGAGGGGACAGCAAATTTACACTGTTATAGAGGCTGTACACTCACTATTTTACATTGTAGCAAAGTATCATTTCTTCAGTGTTAACACATGAAAAGATATAATAAACTCACTTTTATGAGATACTATATATATATATATATATATATATATATATATATATATATATATATATATATATATAGGTATAGATATATCTTGTACTAAAATATATCAGCTATATGCAGAAATATGTATTTATGAATAATTAGAACATATTAATCTATGTGAAGAACATTGGAATGTGAAAAAATCATATTTTCATGTTGGGTTTATGCAATCGGGTTTGCACACTAGTGGAGTGTAGGTTTTTTCTAACATTTTTCTCCATTGACTTCTTTGGGGGAATATGTCAACGCACACACAATTTTGTAAGTTTGACTTTTTGCGGTCGTCGTGTTAGTGCACAAGTGAAAACAGTTTACTATTAACTCAGAATACAAGCGCAACCCGAAGAGAGTGAAAAGCTTACTTATAGCACAGTTAACGCTTGAGCGGGAGTGTTAAATAGCGCTTCACTTTGAATCTGGCCCAAAATGCTTTAATGAAATAGAAATATTATATTTTACACTAGAATGTTCCTTTAATATAGGAACACAAGTATTCTGGAGCAGATCCAATAAAAAGCAATATGTGAACTACTGAAGATCCCTACATATATTTTCATATCCTTCTAATTTGACAAAAAGCTGCAACTCAGAACATGTTTTATATTGCTGTACTAGCTAAAAATTAATCAGCAATATCACTGTGCTCTCCCATTATAATCAGTCAACATCTTATCATGATGTTAAATCTTTCTTATAATTTATATGTGTGTGTCATTAACAGAATATGTACAGACTACAAGCAAACAATATAAAAAATATTGAAGCTACAGAAATATTTTTTTTTATCATTACTGATGTGTTTTTGTAATTTACTTCTAATTTACTTCTATCAATGAGGTTGATCACAATCTATCATTTAATAATAATTAGAACTTTTTTCTATTTTCATTCAATGAAAAGTGGCCCATACTTAAAGGGACATGAAACCCAAAATTGTTCTTTTATGGTTAAGATAGAGCATACATTTGTAAAAACTTTCCAATTTACTTTTATTGTCAATGTTGCTTCATACTCTTGGTATCCATTGTTGAAGGAGCAGCAATGCACTGCTGGGAACTAGCTGAACACATCTATAAGCCAATGACAAAAGACATATATGTGCAGCCACCAATCAACAGCTAGCTCCAACCTCCTGAGCCTACCTAATTATAATTTGGAATAATGGATGACAAGAGAACTAATTAGATAATAGAAGTAAATTGGAAAGTTGTTTAAAATCACATGCTCTATCTGAATTATGAAGGAAAAAATGTGGGTTTCATGTCCCTTTAAAGGGATAGAAAGGTCAAAATTTAAATTTGCATGAGTACCTTTCAATGTGAAATAGAAGCATTTTTGCAATATACTTTCATTAGCAAAAATGCTTCTAGTAAAAGTTATTACTGTTTTTCTGTGGCATAAGCACATATCCTGTGAGGGCCTGTGAACGAATACTCAAGCACCTCACCTTATCAGAGAGTCAGCGGTGGCTTCTATGTCATAAATTATGTCTTCACAGGAGCAATACACACCATCGCCAGCTCTAACTTGAATACGGGTGTACAGGCCCTCACAGGATATGTGCGTATGCTACAGAAAACCAGTAATGCATTTTATTAGAAGCATTTTTGCCAATGAATGTATATTGCAAAAATGCTTCTATTTCAAATTGATATGCATTTATGCACATTTCAATTTTGACCGTTATATTCCTTTAATATTTTCCGGTCTTGTTTTTCTAATAACAATTCAAATTCTCAACAAGTCTTTTACAATGGCATTTTTAGTTCAGTTTTCAACATCTAAAATGATTTGATAAACCCTAGACAACACATCTTCTTATTACTGAGTGCCCCCAAAATATTTTAATTGTAATATTATCACAGCAGTGCCTGGATTTGAACCTGGGTTTCTTGGTTCCTAACCTGTTTCTCTGTTCCTGCACCACCAGAGGACTTTGCATTATTCTGTAGTTTTTGGAGAAATGTTACCTGCAGTGGATTGCTCTCTGGCTTCACTTGCTTGTCAGCTGCAGGTAGTTTTGCAATCAGCTCCCCTATAAAAGGCTGCTTTACAGTCCACTTCCTGCTCTGACATAAGGATTCATCCTGTTAATGCAGATATCGTGGGCTGGTGGTTTATCATTTCCAGATATCAGTTTATACAATATTGCATCATTGATAAAAATTGCAATTGATTGGCTGGCAAGAACAGATATATTCTCCTCTTTTGCACAGGAGTCTCTCTTGATACATCCTTTCGCATTATCAGCTATATTACATGGCAAGCCTCGACAACTACCCTCTAATGTTTCATCGCTTATAACATTTAAGAATATAGTCCTTGCGTGGCATAAATTCTGTAAACTATTAGAAATAGATTTTACCTTTTCAGAATTTCTCCCTATCCAGGGTCATCCGTTATTTTCTCCGGGTATTCACCAAAGTACCTTTAAGTCCTGGTCCGAGAAGGGTTTAAGTCGGGTTTCTCAATTAATAGGCCCAGATGATTTAGTACAAGCTGGAGAAACCTTGTTTTCACTTTATCAGTTACCCAGATCAGATTTATTTGCATTTTTTCAAATGCGACATTTTGTCGCAGCACAAGACTGGAGGTTCCCCATATCTATTGCATGGTCCGATGTCAGGGTCTTATTACAAAGATTTGTGGCGGGAGTTACATCAATTTCACTAATATACAATTTTATGCTCTCAAAGCAAACTCAAGGTTTCTTAGATAAGATTTGTAGTCTTTGGATCACGTTAATTCCAGATATAGATCAGGACAGAGTCACACAGAGTTTAAAGACCCTGGATAAGTGCAAAGTCCCCTCAATGTGGAAGGAATCACATATGAAGCATATAAATAATTTCTATTTATATCCAGCCAAACTTGCCAGGTTTTATCCATCTAGATCAGTTTGTTGTCCAATGTGTTCGTACATGGAAGCGAATCTATTTCATATGTTTTGGGCATGCCCTGGGATAAACCAGCTCTGGTTGAAACTTATATATTGGTTTAATAGTATTCACGGGGTATCTGTCTCTCTCACATTCCAGGATATTATCCTATTGATTGAGACCCCGATTAATCAAGATAGCCATTGGGCACGTTCATTAAATACCTTAATATTAGTGGTAAGACAGAGTATTTTAAAAAAAATGGAAAGCAAAAAAAGGGCCTGAATTCTCTGAGGTTTTATATGCTATTCAAGATCAGATTATTTTTGAATCATACCATCTTCAGGACGCTTCAGAAACAAGAATCAAGAAATTTCTACTTGGATGGTATGCTATTATTAACTCTTATCTTATACCTATACAAAAACAGATTTTAGCACCTTTCCTGTCTGCATCTAGTTTTGCAGAGATGGTTTTATTAGATCTGTTTCCACACACATTTATAACAAATGCTGCCGAAATTCAGTATTAACTGTATCAGGGACCAGGGGAAGGAGGTTTTTTTTTCTTATTATTTTTTTTTTTATTATTATTATTTTTCTCTCTCTCTCTCCCATCTCTCTTTTTTTTTCTCTCTTTATTATTTCCTTTTGAGCCCCCCACAGCAAATTGCTGCGAGGAGCCAATCAGAAAAATGCCGATAAATTATTGTCATATGTTGTATTGTGATATTTGTTAAATTATTTTTGACTCTATGCTTATATTTATATATGACAACAAAAGTGATTTTTGTTAATTGTACTTTTCGGCAACGAATAAAGATATATATTAAAAAAAAAAAAAGGATTCATCCTGTTCCAGTGTTAGTGCCTCTGATTTTACATGTGCTTCCTGTATGGTTCCTGAATCTGCTTCCTGTATGGTTCCTGAATCTGCTTGCTGTATGGTTCCTGAATCTGCTTGCTGTATGGTTCCTGAATCTACTTCCTGTATGGTTCCTGAATCCGCTTCCTGTATGGTTCCTGAATCCAGCTTGTTCTCTGACTACCCTTTTGGATCTCCCTTGGTTTTGATGAAAGATTGGACTCCATTTCCGAACCTGGCCTTGTACCCTGTTTATTCTATCGGATTCTCCCTGGATTTGGTGACTGTTCTGACTGCTCTCAGGTATCTGACCCTTGGCTTGTCTCCTGGCTATCCTCTCTGTACCAGCCTGTCACAGCATTACCAGTGGGCACCTCCTGCCTTGGCCTCCAGTGGGCACCTCCTGCCTTGGCCTCCAGTGGGCACCTCCTGTGTTAAGCCTAAGTTAGCACTCCTGTTCCTGGCCCTGTTGTGGGCATTACTTCAGACTCCAGTTCTGGTGTGGGCACATCTGCTCACTTACCCTGCTTCCATCCTCAAAGTCTCCAGTTCCTGTGCAATAAACTTACTTGCTTGTCTGTTTCTTAAACATGTCTAATAGGGGTAATTCCAGAAAGAAGCACATACCGCTGGCCCCTTTCAATATTCAAGACAGTGCTAAGCCTGCCACCACCTTGCATAAGCTCCATACCCCAGAACCTGCTCATCCAAGCGTGACAAATATTTCCTTTGTCCATGAGCAAAACGCACTGAAATTACATCTCATATTGGAAGTTAACATCACCAGATACAAATGCTTTCTGCTCAATCAACTAAAGTTAAAAAAAGATAGTGGCGTGCAAATGCTTGTGCGCGACTGATATTGGGTTTTCGCATTATTTGCATGCAGCTTAATTTGCGCTGGTGTTACAAGTTGAAAGTAAACAAGATCGCTTGAGCGCAATTCAATCAAGTTAACGCTCGTTGGGTTAGAGCATCCTCAAAGCTGTGGTTAACTGTTTCACAAAACAAATGTGTGTGGCACATTACACATCAAAAATGCATTACAAAATACAATTACACTCATAACACCATCTAATAAAAATTATTACAAAAAATATTGGCCAAAAATATTTTATAAGGGCTCAAAGATATGAGGTCTCAGGTGTTAGAAAAAAGGGCAGACAAAGGGCTTTAACATTGCCATACATAAATATACATGTCTAAATATAAGATATGTATGTATATAAAAATGTCTATGTATGTGTACAGATGTATTTATGTATTTACAGATGTATATACACTATTTGCTATTTATATATGGCAACCCTTGGTATAAACTGACTTATAACATGATTAGAAGCCAATCACAAGGAGCCTAATGCAAGTCAGATATAAATATTGCAAACTACACTACACAACATGGAGGTCATTACTATGATAAAAAAAAACTGTTTACAGAGATGAATGGGCCTCAGTTTGATAAGAAGATTAAAACATTGTTGTTGGGTTTTATTAATGTACGTCTTTTCCTTTGAAATTTGTATACTGTGTTTCCTTATATCTAATAAGCAAATATGTTTTATTAGGTATTTGACTTTAAGGACCATAGTTATTAGACTTGTTTGTCCTGACATATTGCAGGATCTAGTTACATTTTTGCTGAAATAAATAATTTAAATCTGTTTACACATATGACAATGTCCTGTTTTTATATGGAAACCCTTGGTATGAACTGATTTGCAAATATAAAATGATTAGAAGCAAAACACAAGGAGCCTAATGCAAGTCAGATATAAACATTGCAAACTACACTACACAACATGGAGGTCATTGCTATGACATTTAAGCTGTCTACAGAGATGAATTGGCCTCTGTGTGGTAGGAGAGTCAATTCTTT
This sequence comes from Bombina bombina, assembly GCF_027579735.1. NCBI lineage: Eukaryota > Metazoa > Chordata > Amphibia > Anura > Bombinatoridae > Bombina > Bombina bombina. The sequence continues at coordinate 1,083,402,557 of NC_069499.1, read as the reverse complement.
ACATTTTTAATATACTCCTTGTACTTTGAAGATTTTTATGCTGTGTCATGAATATATTTTATGTATGTCTGTTTATTTTTTCTGATAAATATTTTTACATTCAGACCTCTTGTAAGTTTTCCTATGACTTCTATGAGAAAAAACATGTAAACATAATTTAACATAAATCATTTTGTACAATGTTTCCTCAAATTATGACATATCCATCTCTTACTTCAAAAACTATTTATATGGGTTGTTAGTGTGAATTTTTTATATGCAGTGACTGTAGAAACAAATCTTTATTTTAGATAATCCTACATGTTAATAGCCACTTTAAAATAGTACAATGCTGAACCAATCCCTATAATAACATTCTGCATCCTGTCCAACAATAAATTATAAAAGCTGGAAAAGAAATTTAGTCTGTGGCTCTTGGTCTACAAAATATGTTCTGGTTGGTAAAAGTGGTCTCCTTGCTATGAGTTGTATACTTTGCCTCCCTACTTTGAAACACACATAATTATATACTAAGGCAAATGTTATTAAACAAATTCCTGTTAATCTGCACCAAATTAAGCAGATTTATGATAAATCACATGAAACTGAACTGTGGTCATTAAACATACTTAGTAGATGATTACACGGTCGACTAGTGTAAGTTTAATAGAACTCACACAATTATCATGAGTCCCCATGTGAAATGTGGACCCATGTCACTAGATGATATCCCAAAGCCAGAAAGTTCAAGCTCTTAAATATCTTATGCAACAGATATGTTACTGTGTAATTGCATGCACCAAGTCTATTCAACCAATGGACTGGGGACCATAATGAGAGAGTGTATGTGTTATACTATGATATATTATGTGCCAGATCAAATATAAAGGTCTGTAGAGTGTATAAAACTGTTCATACAGTTGTAAAACTGTAAATAAAAGAAAATTAAGCTTTTAGCCATAAAATAAATAATATGGTGATTATACATATGGAGTCATTACAACACATAAAACATAAGTACCAAGAGTGGAACTGTTTGTGGTGATAAACATTAACATAAACTATATAAACATCTGTATCTTGGGTTGCCCTGAATTCTGCTTGAGTGTAATATATGGCTCCCAGTTGTGAACCTCTCAACCTCTCTTACACACTATATAACTCTCTTTCTCCAGAAAACATCACATCAAACATAGCCAGGTCTAACATGGAATTGACTGACTTGTCCAAGTAATAACTGTATAATTGTCAATTATGAAGAAAGACTATGCGCCAGGCCAGATACCTCTAGCTTTGGACAAAAGGCCACCTAGCTGGCCAATAAAGGGTGAAGATTTTGAAAAGTGATGTGCAAAGCGCCTAGAAAAAAGGCTGAGGTAGAGTGTCGAAAGAATAGTCATGTGTTGAATAACTTTAATAATGAATCTTCCCGGGCGAGGGAAATAAGTATGTAATATTTCGAATATATTTAAAGGTATATCACAATAGATGAACCCTGGGGTTAGGGAAATGAGTCTAACAATGATTCGGTGATAATGTGCGATATTTAAAATACATCCAAAAGTGTATCACAATAGATGAACCCTGGGGTTAGTTAAAAGTTTAATACATAAAAACAATGGATACAAAATAATGATAAAAAATTGACAATGATAAAAAATCATATATATTATAATACATAATAATAACCATATAATTACATACCAATAAGATCAAAAGTCGCAATTGCTTATATGTTGTTATAAGACCTTATATATGACTTCTTATCTGAAATGTGTAAACATTAAAGTTATCTTATTTCAAGGCGGAATTACCCTAGTGTGCTTAAAATACAGATAGTGTACATATTTATATACTGCCTCTTATTCATGAACAGTTCTATCCATAGTCGGTAATATATTAACCATCATGACATCTATTTCTTTGCTTTGCGCATTGTTGCATGGTCAATTTCTCTACTCCGGAGTTATATCAGACTCAAATATGTCATGTAAGGTGATTGGCAATCATTGTTTAGTGTTAAATCTCTAAACAATCTATATCTAACTGTTCAGCTAGGCAATATATTAGTATGCATGCAGTTTACATCCTGAGTGAAACACTCACATATTTTACGTTTAGGTCACCAACTGAAAATAGATTACATTCAAATTATACACTGGAGAGCATCTCAGTCAGATAGAGTATTTGGTGTCAGAGACGTCCACTCCAAAATTAAATATATTGTGATCTATTAGTAATAGATGGTGTATGTTAATGGGAACTTATAACATCATATAAGTCCAAAAACACTTAAAAATATAGAGTATTTAAAGATGTTACCAGTGAACATCTGAAATGGGGAATAGGTCTAGCGTTAAATTATCATAAAATTTACATATTTGGGATAGGATGTGCATACTCCATTTACCATGTTAGTATTGTTATCAACATCAATAATTAAAGTGATTATTTAACACTAAAATCTATTTACTGTCCATCCTAATTAGAGAAGTTCAACTATGATTATGTTACCCGGGTTAGATGGTTGGTACATTTATTAAGAACGACCTAGTACGAATTACTATTAGTGGCTTTTATTGGAACACATAAATACTGATTTCTGTTCTTACTTCAACATAATTGTTCACAGAAAGCATTTGAATGGCAATGCTTCATTCAAACCCCTTGGTGACATTGATTGCAATTCATGTATCCACCTACATTCTTTCTGTAGTAGTAATTTAGTGATATTGCCTTTTCTGCCATGACGTTTCATTTGTTCAATTGCAAAAAATGTAATATCATATTTACGCTCACAATGTAATGTGTTCATGTGTTGTGCCACTGATACCGATCTCTCCCACTTAATGTCACCCAGATGTTCAAGGACTCTTGTACATAACTTCCTTTATGTTTCACCTACATAGATCATTGGGCAGCTACACATAGCCACATAGATTACCATCTTAGATCTACAGTTCATAAAGGGTGTTATGTCGTATTTTGTCCCAGTGTCTGGGTGTTCAAAACATTTAGTGGGTCTCATATTGTGACAGGCTTTACAGTGACTACATTTAAAGAAGCCCTTTATTCTGTTAAACCAAGTTTCTGACCATGTTTGTTGGAAGTGACTCTGAGTTAGAATTTCTTTTAGATTGCGCGACCGTCTATTAGTGATCATAGGCTTAGGCGGTAGTATGTCTTTGAGATCTGAATAACCTTCAAGAATGTGCCAATATTTCTCATAGGTTCTTCGTATTTTGATTTGTTGTTCATCAAAGGTACCTATTATTCTAATAGGATTAGTTTCATTAGTCTCCTTTTTAGTATCTATGAATAATGTCCTTCTATCAATTGCTTTGTCCGTTTGATAGGACTTCTTAAGGCATGCATTGGGGTACCCTCTTTCTCTAAACCTATTTCTCAGCTCACTGGCTTCTCTTTCAAAATCTTCATCAGAGCTACAATTTCTCCTCACTCATATTGTCCTGTTTAGATGCCCAATTTCTGACTTTTTGGTTGAAAGCTATCCCATTTGAGGAGGCTGTTAGTAGCTGTAGTTTTTCTATATAGTGAGGTGATCAGTGTGCCATATGTGTCTTTCTTGATCATCAGATCCAGAAAGGCAATGAATTGCACATCAATGGTAGATGTATATTTCATACCAAATTCATTGTTATTCATCCAAATCATACATTTCTCAAATTTACTTCTAGTTCCTGTCTAAAGTATAAGGACATCATCAATGTACCGTAGGTGCAGTTTTATAAATTTCATAAAAGGGTTCATCTCTTCATTCAATGTACTTACATGTTCAATCCAACCCAGGAACAAATTGGCATACGTGGGCGCACAGCAAGTGCCCATCGCTGTGCCCCTTACTCTGTAAGTATATTTTCTTTTTAAAAAGAAAATAATTGTGTTGTAAAACAAAAAGAAGGCGATCAATAATATAATCATCATGTATTCCCCTTGGGGGTTTGTGCATTTTAAAAAGAACTGTATTGCTTTGATCCCTAGCTGATGTTCAATATTTGAATATAGACTTTCCACATTGATTCTAAGAAGGTACTTTTTTCAACAACTACATTTTGCAAGCAGTTTAACACATCTCTTGTATCTTGTACATATGATGTCAAAGTGTGTACAAACGGCTAGATTACGAGTTCTGCGTTATGAATAAAAAAAGTACTGCTGCTATTACGAGTCTTGTAGGTACAGCTGTTCCGCACATTGTTTTGGCCGTACCACAAATTAACTTACGCAATTTTCGTAAAGTCATTTTTCAATGGGACTTCCATAGTGCCGGTATTACAAGCTTTTTTTTTTTTGCCAAAAAGTGAGCGGTACAGCCTATCCCGCAAGATTCGTAACGCATTCTAAAGTCAGTAGTTATGAGTTTTACACTACAAAGCTGTAGCATAAAACTCATAAGTAAAGTGCTAAAAAGTACACTAACATCCATAAACTAAATATTAACCCCTAAACCAAGGCTCCCTCATTGCAAACACTAAATTAAAATTATTAACCCCTAATCTGCTGCTCCAGCCATCGCCACCACTATAATAAACATATTAACCCCTAAACCGCCGCACTCCCGCATCGCAAACACTATTAAAATATTATTAGCCCCTAATCTGCCGCCCCTAACATCGCCACAACCTACCTACATTTATTAATCCCTAATCTACCGCCCCTACGTCGTCCCACTATACTAAATTTATTAACCCCTAAACCTAAGCCTAACCCTAACACCCCCAAACGTAAATATAATTAAAATAAATCTAAATAAAAATTCATATCATTAACTAAATAATTCCTTTTTAAAACTAAATACATACATAAAATAAAACCTAAGCTAGCTACAATATAACTAATAGTTACATTGTAGCTAGCTTAGGGTTTATTTTTATTTTACAGGCAAGTTTGTATTTATTTTAACTAGGTAGAATAGTTACTAAATAGTTATTAACTATTTACTAACTACCTAGCTAAAATAAATACAAATTTACCTGTAAAATAAAACCTAACCTTAGTTACACTAACACCTAACCTTAAAGTACAATTAAATAAATTACCTAAATTAAATACAATTAACAGAATTAAATACAAATACATAAATTACAAAAAAAACCCACTAAATTACACAAAATAAAAAACAAATTACAAGATATTTAAATTAATTACACCTAATCTAATAGTCCTATCAACAACAACAAAATCCCTCCCAAAATTAAAAAAACCCTAGCCTAAACTAAGCTACCAATAGCCCTTAAAAGGGCCTTTTGCGGGGCATTGCCCCAAAGAAATCAGCTCTTTTACCTGTAAAAAAAATACAAACAATCCACCCAACAGTAAAACCCACCACCCACACAACCAACCCCCCAAATAAAACCCTAACTAAAAAAACCTAAGCTCCCCATTGCCCTGAAAAGGGCATTTGGATAGGCATTGCCCTTAAAAGGGCATTTAGCTCTATTGCTGCCCAAACCCTAACCTAAAAAAAAAAACACCCAATAAACCCTTAAAAAAACCTAACACTAACTCCTGAAGATCCACTTACAGTTTTGAAGAGTTTTGAAGAGCCGATATCCATCCTCAATGAAGCCAGGAGAAGTCCTCAACGAAGCGGCAAGAAGTCTTCAACAAAGCCGGGAGAAATCTTCATCCAAGCCGGGAGAAGTGGTCCTCCAGACGGGCAGAAGTCTTCATCCAGATGGAATCTTCTATCTTCATCCATCCGGCGATGAGCGGGTCCATCTTCAAGACATCCAGCGCGGAGCATCCTCTTCTTCTGATGACTACCCAACGAATGAGGGTTCCTTTAAGTGACGTCATCCAAGATGGTGTCCCTTAGATTCTGATTGGCTGATAGAATTGAAATCAATCAGTCAATGATCCAATCAGCCAATAGGATTGAGCTTGCATTCTATTGGTTGTTCCAATCTGGATGAAGACTTCTGTCCGTCTGGATGACCACTTCTCCCGGCTTGGATGAAGACTTCTCCCAGCTTCGTTAAGGACTTCTTGTCGCTTCGTTGAGGACTTCTAAAATGGAGAGAATTGGACCGAGCGCTACAATGGGGCCTTAAGCTTACTAACAGTTAGCCTCCTAGTAGGCTGATAATAGTACTAATATGAAAAGGTGAGAGTAAGCGCTAAAAGAGCTTAAAAGGCTAACAAACTTGTGGCTAAATCTTACAATTTATTACCTTCGATAAAGGCTAAACATAAAATATCACAATAAAACCACAATAACACAATAAAATTAGAAACATGGATCCATGTCTAACTACTAAAAACCGCTGATTATCAGACACGGTGTTAATTGAATCACTCCGCCGAGCAGAAACTACCCGATAGGATCCCTTCTCCAAGCTGTGATTATTATCATTGGTTGTTAGATTAAGCGTCGATACCTCTCAGTCCTCGTTGAGGACTTCTGCCGGCTTAGTTGAGGATGGATGTCGGCTCTTTAAAACTGTAAGTGGATCTTCAGGGGTTAGTGTTAGGTTTTTTAAGGGTTTATTGGGTGGGTTTTATTTTTAGATTAGGGTTTGGGCAGCAATAGAGCTAAATGCCCTTTTAATGGCAATGCCCATCCAAATGTCCTTTTCAGAGCAATGGGGAGCTTAGGTTTTTTTAGTTAGGGTTTTATTTGGGGGGTTGGTTGTATGGGTGGTGGGTTTTACTGTTGGGGGGTTGTTTGTATTTTTTTTACAGGTAAAAGAGCTGATTTCTTTGGGGCAATGCCCCGCAAAAGGCCCCTTTAAGGGCCATTGGTAGTTTAGTTTAGGCTAGGGTTCATGTTAGGGTGTTAGGTGTAAACATAAATTTTGTTTCCCCATAGGAATCAATGGGACTGCGTTACGGAGCTTTACGCTGCTTTTTTGCCGGTATTAGGCTTTTTTTCAGCCGGCTCTCCCCATTGATGTCTATGGGGAAATCGTGCACGAGCACGTATAACTAGCTCACCGCTGACTTAAGCAGCGCTGGTAGAGTGCGGTATGGAGCACAATTTTGCTCTATGCTCACTTCTTGCCTTTTAACGCTGTAGGGAAGTGAGCGGTGACAATAACGTGCAAGTTAGCACTGCACCCCTCTTACCGCAAAACTCGTAATCTAGCCGAAAGTGTCTTCATTTTTTGTCTAGAAAGATACTCATCTTTTCAGTAAGACAGCTGTTGCCCGACACTATCGGTCTACCAGGTGGGTCTGTTCAGTTCTTATGCACTTTTGGTAGACTATAAAAAGTAGCTACCCTTGCTGACATGCTGCACATAAATCTGAACTCATCTTTTGTAATTACTCCCTGGCAAAAGCCTTCATCTAGTAGGGCTCTCAGTTCTTTAGTGAATCTTTCAGTCAGATCAAATGTTTTTATTATCATACATTGTCTGACACATAATAATGTATTTGTCATTATTCATGAGGACAATATTTCCTCCCTTATCTGCATTTTTAATGGTCAGATCTGTGTTGTTCTGCAGTTCTTTTAGTGCTGTTCGTTCTTTGAAACTTAGGTTTCTTTTTCATTATCATTACTTGTAGAATTTATCATTTCAATTTCTGTAGTTACCATTGAGACAAATTTATCCACTATTGGGTATTGTGAAATGGATGGCATAAATGTACTTTCTTCTTTATTGATTTATCCTCATTGTCATCTATCAAATAAACTAGTAGGCTAACCATCTCCTGATCTTGTGCTGGGACACCCATATCATTCAGTTGATTTCTCTTTTAGCGCATAGGAGTGCCTGTGATGAATGTTTGAATGCTTGAAACTGATTTTAACCCTATACTTACTGGAAAGTGCTATTATTCACCCACACACACCCCTTGGCTACCTGGCCCTATTTATTTGTTTTTAACGTAGTGTTGGGTCATATACAAGGAACCATAAGAGGATTGCTCATGATATACCCTTTCCTGAAACCCAACTTTAGATTATTGTCATGTCAGTGTTATATATTTTTTCCATAAAGTGTTACATTTTAAAGCATGTCTTTTAAAGATACTTTTAAATCACTTCTATTTTCTATGTACTTTGTTCTCTTGGTATCCAGTGTTGAAAATAAATATTCACATAACCTACACTAGTGGGAGCTAGATGGTGATTGGTGCCTGCATACATTTGTCTCTTATAATTGTGTAGCTAGATGTGTTCGGCGAGCCTCCAGTGGTGCAATGCTGTTCCTTTTGCAAAGGATAACAAGAGAAAGAAGCATGTGTGATAGTAAAAGTAAATTGAAATTTGTTTAAAATTGCATGTTCTATCTAAATCATGAATGAAATTTCCAGTCCCTTTACGAATTACATAGAATGACAAAAATAATGTTGCTCAATATTTTTGTTTGAAAAGAAAATTTCAAATGGATTTCATTTAAAACTTGTGCAACCATGAACGTAAAAGAACTAAAACAAAGATGTAAAATTTAATAAAAAGAAAAATTCAGACAAAACTATTTTTTTCCTGTGCACATTTCTATTGAGCACTATATGGTAATAGTGTTTGCAATTTGCAACAATGTATATAACATTTTTATAGAGTACATACAGGGTCAGATTACAAATGGTGCACTAAATTATTTGTTTGCTTGTGCACTGACTTGCTCTCCAATTAAAAAATTATTGTGGTCACATTTACGCTCGTATAACAACTTAAAAGTAAAAAGTTAGCGCAAGAGTGAAAGACCAAGGCACACGTTAACTTTTTCTCCCCATAGACTTCTATGAAATGCTCTAAAATAAAAACTAACAGTTATTGTTTGAGCGCTAACCCAACACCATGTTAGACTGATTGCCCTAACTCTTTATATATCTATGTTGTTCAAATAGAAGAAACAGCTTATATATATATATATATATATATATAGTTATTTTTGTAAAATATATATCTATACCTATATATCTATATGAATTTATACACAGATGGATAGGTAGATAGATAGATAGATAGATGATAGATAAATGATAGATAGATAGATAAAGTATATACAGATATTTATATGTATATATATATATATATATATATATATATATATGATTATTTTTTGTAAAATATATATCTATACCTATATATCTATATGAATATATACACAGATAGATAAATAGATGGATAGACAGATACTTGCCACTTAACATGCTGTTGTACGTCACGCAACTCCCACATGTGAAATAACCCTTCTTAGAGGTCTTCAACCAAGTGCCCTTTTGATAGTACTGGACAGGGTCTGTCTTTATCAGCATATCCCTCAAATGGTCTGCTCTCCGATATACCATTCCTGGAGGTCGTATTCGTTGGAAAGGTAAAGTTGGATCGGATCCCAATATAGACTAGTGTTGCCGCACCTAGGCCTAGATTTAGAGTTGGGCGGTAGCCGTCAAAACCAGCATTAGAGGCTCCTAATGCTGGTTTTTACCGCCCTCTGGTATTTAGAGCCAGTCATTAAAGGGTCTAACGCTCACTTTTCAGCCGCGACTTTTCCATACCGCAGATCCCCTTACGTCAATTGCGTATCCTATCTTTTCAATGGAATCTTTCTAACGCCAGTATTTAGAGTCATGGCTGAAGTGAGCATTAGAAATCTAACGACAAAACTCCAGCCGCAGAAAAAAGTCAGTAGTTTAGAGCTTTCTGGGCTAACGCCGGTTTATAAAGCTCTTAACTACTGTGCTCTAAAGTACACTAACACCCATAAACTACCTATGTACCCCTAAACCGAGGTCCCCCCACATCGCCGCCACTCTATTAAAATTTTTTAACCCCTAATCTGCAGCTCCATAAATCGCCGCCAGCTCTGTTATCCCTATGTACCCCTAATCTGCTGCCCCTAACACCGCCGACCCCTATATTATATTTATTAACCCCTAATCTGCCCCCCTCACCGTCGCCTCCACCTGCCTACACTTATTAACCCCTAATCTGCTGAGCGGACCGCACCGCTACTATAATAAAGTTATTAACCCCTAATCCGCCTCACTCCCGCCTCAATAACCCTATAATAAATAGTATTAACCCCTAATCTGCCCTCCCTAACATCGCTGACACCTAACTTCAAGTATTAACCCCTAATCTGCCGATCGGAGCTCACCGCTACTCTAATAAATTTTTTAACCCCTAAAGCTAAGTCTAACCCTAACCCTAACACCCCCCTAAGTTAAATATAATTTTATTCTAACAAAATAAATTAACTCTTATTAAATAAATTATTCCTATTTAAAGCTAAATACTTACCTGTAAAATAAACCCTAATATAGCTACAATATAAATTATAATTATATTGTAGCTATTTTAGGATTAATATTTATTTTACAGAAAACTTTGTAATTATTTTAACCAGGTACAATAGCTATTAAATAGTTAAGAACTATTTAATAGCTAAAATAGTTAAAATAATTACAAAATTACCTGTAAAATAAATCCTAACCTAAGTTACAATTAAACCTAACACTACACTATCAATACATTAATTAAATAAAATACCTACAATTATCTACAATTAAACCTAACACTACACTATCAATAAATAAATTAAATAAAATTCCTACAAATAAATACAATTAAATAAACTAACTAAAGTACAAAAAATAAAAAAGAACTAAGTTACAAAAAATAAAAAAATATTTACAAACATAAGAAAAATATTACAACAATTTTAAACTAATTACACCTACTCTTAGCCACCTAATAAAATAACAAAGCCCCCCAAAATAAAAAAATGCCCTACCCTATTCTAAATTACAAAAGTTCAAAGCTCTTTTACCTTACCAGCCCTTAAAAGGGCCCTTTGCGGGGCATGCCCCAAAGAATTCAGCTCTTTTGCCTGTAAAAAAAAACATACAATACCCCCCCACAACATTACAACCCACCACCCACATACCCCTAATCTAACCCAAACCCCCCTTAAATAAACCTAACACTAAGCCCCTGAAGATCTCCCTACCTTGTCTTCACCTCACCGGGTCTGATCCAAGCCCAAGCGGGGGGCTGAAGAGTGACGTCCATCCTCGGGCTGAAGTCTGGATCCAAACGGCAGCTGAAGAACTCCATCATCGGGCTGAAGTCGGAAGTCCATCATCGGGATGAAGTCTTCTATCAAGCCGCATCTTCAATCTTCTTTCTTCCGGAGCGTAGCGGAGCCATCTTCTTCCAAGCCGACGCGGAACATCCTCTTCAACCGACGCCTACTAGCCGAATGACGGTTCCTTTAAATGACGTCATCCAAGATGGCGTCCCTCGAATTCCGATTGGCTGATAGGATTCTATCAGCCAATCAGAATTAAGGTAGGAATATTCTGATTGGCTGATGGAATCAGCCAATCAGATTCAAGTTCAATCCGATTGGCTGATTGGATCAGCCAATCAGATTGAGCTCGCATTCTATTGGCTGATCGGAACAGCCAATAGAATGCAAGCTCAATCTGATTGGCTGATCCAATCAGCCAATCGGATTGAACTTGAATCTGATTGGCTGATTCCATCAGCCAATCAGAATATTCCTACCTTAATTCCTATTGGCTGATAGAATCCTATCAGCCAATCGGAATTCGAGGGACGCCATCTTGGATGACGTCATTTAAAGGAACCGTCATTCGGCTAGTAGGCGTCGGTTGAAGAGGATGTTCCGCGTCGGCTTGGAAGAAGATGGCTCCGCTATGCTCCGGAAGAAAGAAGATTGAAGATGCGGCTTGATAGAAGACTTCATCCCGATGATGGACTTCCGACTTCAGCCCGATGATGGAGTTCTTCAGCCGCCGCTTGGATCCAGACTTCAGCCAGAGGATGGACGTCACTCTTCAGCCCCCCGCTTGGGCTTGGATCAAGACTTCGGACCCTCTTCTGGACAGATCGGGACCCGGTGAGGTGAAGACAAGGTAGGGAGATCTTCAGGGGCTTAGTGTTAGGTTTATTTAAGGGGGGTTTGGGTTAGATTAGGGGTATGTGGGTGGTGGGTTGTAATGTTGGGGGGGTATTGTATGTTTTTATTTACAGGCAAAAGAGCTGAATTCTTTGGGGCATGCCCCGCAAAGGGCCCTTTTAAGGGCTGGTAAGGTAAAAGAGCTTTGAATTTTGTAATTTAGAATAGGGTAGGGCATTTTTTTATTTTGGGGGGCTTTGTTATTTTATTAGGGGGCTTAGAGTAGGTGTAATTAGTTTAAAATTGTTGTAATATTTTTCTTATGTTTGTAAATATTTTTTTATTTTTTGTAACTTAGTTCTTTTTTATTTTTTGTACTTTAGTTAGTTTATTTAATTGTATTTATTTGTAGGAATTTAATTTAATTTATTTATTGATAGTGTAGTGTTAGGTTTAATTGTAGATAATTGTAGGTATTTTATTTAATTAATTTATTGATAGTGTAGTGTTAGGTTTAATTGTAACTTAGGTTAGGATTTATTTTACAGGTTATTTTGTAATTATTTTAACTATTTTAGCTATTAAATAGTTCTTAACTATTTAATAGCTATTGTACCTGGTTAAAATAATTACAAAGTTGCCTGTAAAATAAATATTAATCCTAAAATAGCTATAATATAATTATAATTTATATTGTAGCTATATTAGGGTTTATTTTACAGGTAAGTATTTAGCTTTAAATAGGAATAATTTATTTAATAAGAGTTAATTTATTTTGTTAGAATAAAATTATATTTAACTTAGGGGGGTGTTAGGGTTAGGGTTAGACTTAGCTTTAGGGGTTAATCCATTTATTACAGTAGCGGCGAGATTCGGTCGGCAGATTAGGGGTTAATAATTGAAGTTAGGTGTCGGCGATGTTAGGGAGGGCAGATTAGGGGTTAATACTATTTATTATAGGGTTAGCGAGGCGGGAGTGAGGCGGATTAGGGGTTAATAACTTTATTATAGTAGCGGTGCGGTCCGCTCGGCAGATTAGGGGTTAATAAGTGTAGGCAAGTGGAGGCGACGATGTGGGGGCAGATTAGGGGTTAATAAATATAATATAGGGGTCGGCGGTGTTAGGGGCAGCAGATTAGGGGTACATAGGGATAATGTAGGTAGCGGCGGTTTACGGAGCGGCAGATTAGGGGTTAAAAAAATATGCAGGTGTCAACGATAGCGGGGGCGGCAGATTAGGGGTTAATAAGTGTAAGGTTAGGGGTGTTTAGACTCGGGGTTCATGTTAGAGTGTTAGGTGCAGACGTAGGAAGTGTTTCCCCATAGAAAACAATGGGGCTGCGTTAGGAGCTGAACGCTGCTTTTTTGCAGGTGTTAGGTATTTTTTCAGCTCAAACAGCCCCATTGTTTTCTATGGGGGAACCGTGCACGAGCACGTTTTTCAAGCTGGCCGCGTCCGTAAGCACCGCTGGTATCTAGAGTTGCAGTGGCGTTAAATTATGCTCTACGCTCCCTTTTTGGAGCCTAACGCACTGAAAACCCAGCCATTCTGTGAACTCTAAATACCAGCGGTATTTAAAAGGTGCGGGGGAAAAAAAGCACCCGTAGCTAACACACCCTTTTGGCCGCAGAACTCTAAATCTAGGTGCTAGTTTGTTAAGGTCCAATGTATAGGAGTATATGTGGTGATGAAGTTCAGATGATGACATGTTCCTTAGGATTAGCTGTCCTCTCAAGCTGTTTCCTCCAAGGAGTGCTCAATAGCCTTTTTTTAATGCTGTTTTTCATCATCTGTATTCACAATGAGTATTACGCTATACATATGGGCTGAACTAAATATAGTGAAAGTCTGATTTTTAAGTATTCTTAGATGAGCCGATAGCTCTGTCTTACATTGTGATATGATCGGGTGAGTCACAGCACTTTGTTTACTCATTGCTGTGACAACCGGATACACAGCCACTTTCTCATACACTACATGCCGGCATCGGGGTGTGATGACTTCACGGCAGTGGGATGATGGCATTGTGCACTGATGGATTTAAAGTATATAAGGTGGGTAAAGGTGTTTGGGGATAATTGTTTTTAGGTTCACACTGTGGAACTACCTATTTGACATTTGACAAAGGTGTGAGGAGCACATTGAAACATTATGTCATCTTTTATATGGATGTATTACTAATAAACACTATATTTTATTAAACAAGTCCAGTGCCTTTTTTTGCCTGATGGAACACGTATGTGGATATGGGAGTGCACCCTGGTAGCTGACTTTGTAAGACTGTGCTTATCCATTCTGGAAGTTACATTATATAAATATATATATATATATATATATTTATATGTATATAGAAATGTATATAAATGTGTGTGTGTATACACACAAGCATACACATATTTAGACATAATGCTTTATTATAAAGGGTCAGCGTAGTCAAAATTAAAATTTTATGATTCAGATAGTTACATTTTAAATTACTTTCCAATTTACTTTTATCATCAAATTTATTTTGTTCTTTTGGTATTCTTTGTTGAAGGCTAAACCTAGGTAGGCTCATATGCTAATTTCTAAGCCCTTGAAAGCCGTGTATTATCTCAAGGCATTTTGACAGTTTTTTTTACAGCTAGACAGCACTAGGTCAAGTGTGTCATATATATAGCATTGTGCTCACTCTTGTGGAGTTACCTAGGAGTCAGCACTGATTGGCTAAAATGCAAAAGAACTGAAATTAGGGGGCATTCAGAGGCTTAGATAAACGGTAATCACAGAGGCAAAAAAGTATATTAATATACCAGTGTTAGTTATGCAAAATAGGGGAATGGGTAATAAAGGGACTATCTATCTCCTAGATTACGAGTTTTGCGGTAAGGTGAAAAAGCAGCATTAACAGGTCTTAACGCTGCTTTTTTTTGCCCGCTGGTATTACGAGTCTTGCAAGTATAGGTGTACCGCACACTTTTTTGGCCTTACCGCAAACTGACTTACGTAAAGTTCGTAAACCCTTTTTTCTATGGGACTTCCATAGGGCCGGTATTACGAGTTTGTCCTGGGAGGCCAAAAAGTGAGCGGTACACCCTATACCTCCAAGATTCGTAACGCATTTTAAAGTCAGTAGTTATGAGTTTTACACTACAACGCTGTAGCATAAACTAATAACAAAAGTGCTAAAAAGTACACTAACATCCCTAAACTACCTATTAACCCCTAAACTGAGGCCCTCCCGCATCGCAAACACTATAATAACATTTTTAACCCCTAATCTGCCGCTCCGGACATTGTCGCCACTAGAATAAACATATTAAACCCTAAACCGTTGCACTCCCGCCTAGCAAACACTAGTTAAATATTATTAACCCCTAATCTACCGCCCCTAACATCACCGCCACCTACATTATACTTATTAACCCCTAATCTTCTGCTCTGGACATCGCCGCAACCTACATTATATTTATTAACCCCTAATCTGCTGCCCCCAACATCGCCGCCACCTACCTACATTTATTAACCACTAATCTGCCGTCCACAACGTCGCCCCCTCTATTCTAAATTTATTACCCCTTTAAACCTAAGTCTACCCCTAACCCTAACACCCCCTAACTTAAATATAATTTAAATAAATATAAATACAATTACTATCATTAACTAAATTATTCCTATTTAAAACTAAATGCCTATAAAATAAACCCTAAGCTAGCTACAATGTAACTAATAGTTACATTGTAGCTAACTTATGGTTTATTTTTATTTTACAGGCAAGTTTGTATTTATTTTAACTAGGTAGAAAAGTTATTAAATAGTTATTAATTATTTAATAACTACCTAGCTAAAATAAATACAAATTTACCTGTAAAATAAAACCTAACCTAAGTTACACTAACACCTAACACTACACTAAAATTAAATAAATTACCGACATTAAATACAATTCAATAAATTAAATTAGCTAAATCACACAAAAAACAAACACTAAATTACAGAAAATAAAACACAAATTATAAGATTTTTAAACTAATTACACCTAATCTAATAGCCCTATCAAAATAAAAAAAGTCTCCCAAAAAAAACAGAACCCTAGCCTAAACTAAACTTTCAATAGCCCTTAAAAGGGCCTTTTGCAGGGCATTGCCCCAAAGAAATCAGCTCTTTTACCTGTAAAAAAAATACAAACAACCTCCCAACAGTAAAACCCACCACCCACACAACCAACCCCCCAAATAAAAGCCTAACTAAAAAAAACAAAGCTCCCCATTGCCCTGAAAAGGGCATTTGGATGGGCATTGCCCTTAAAAGGGCATTTAGCTCTATTGCTGCCCAAAGCCCTAACCTAAAAAAACATAATTTATGTAAGAACTTACCTGATAAATTCATTTCTTTCATATTAGCAAGAGTCCATGAGCTAGTGACGTATGGGATATACATTTCTACCAGGAGGGGCAAAGTTTCCCAAACCTCAAAATGCCTATAAATACACCCCTCACCACACCCACAATTCAGTTTAACGAATAGCCAAGAAGTGGGGTGATAAGAAAGGAGCGAAAGCATAAAAAAAAATAAGGAATTGGAATAATTGTGCTTTATAAAAAAAAATCATAACCACCACAAAAAAGGGTGGGCCTCATGGACTCTTGCTAATATGAAAGAAATGAATTTATCAGGTAAGTTCTTACATAAATTATGTTTTCTTTCATGTAATTAGCAAGAGTCCATGAGCTAGTGACGTATGGGATAGCAGATACTCAAGATGTGGAACTTCCACGCAAGAGTCACTAGAGAGGGAGGGATAAAATAAAGACAGCCAATTCCGCTGAAAAAATAATCCACAACCCAAATCAAAATAATGAAATAATAAGCAGCAAAATCAAACTGAAACAGCTGCCTGAAGTACTTTTCTACCAAAAACTGCCTCTGAAGAAGAGAAAACATCAAAATGGTAGAATTTAGTAAAAGTATGCAAAGAAGACCAAGTTGCTGCTTTGCAAATTTGATCAACAGAAGCTTCATTCCTAAAAGCCCAGGAAGTAGAAACTGACCTAGTAGAATGAGCTGTAATCCTTTGAGGCGGGGACTTACCCGACTCTACATAAGCATGATGAATCAAAGACTTTAACCAAGATGCCAAAGAAATGGCAGAAGCCTTCTGACCTTTTCTGGAACCAGAAAAGATAACAAATAGACTAGAAGTCTTTCTAAAACCTTTAGTAGCTTCAACATAATATTTCAAAGCTCTAACTACATCCAAAGAATGTAAAGATTTCTTCAGAGAATTCTTAGGATTAGGACATAACGAAGGGACAACAATTTCTCTACTAATGTTGTTAGAATTCACAACCTTAGGTAAAAATTTAAATGAAGTCCGCTACATTGCCTTATCCTGATGAAATATCAGGAAAGGAGATTCACAAGAAAGAGCAGATAACTCAGAAACTCTTCTAGCAGAAGAGATGGCTAAAAGGAACAACACTTTCCAAGAAAGTAATTTAATATCCAGAGAATGCATAGGTTCAAACGGAGGAGCCTGTAAAGCCCTCAGAACCAAATTAAGACTCCAAGGAGGAGAGATTGACTTAATGACAGGCTTGATACGAACCAAAGCCTGAACAAAACAATGAATATCAGGATGATTAGCAATCTTTCTGTGAAAAAGAACAGAAAGAGCAGAGATTTGACCTTTCAAAGAGCTTGCAGTCAAACCCTTATCCAAACCATCCTGAAGAAACTGTAAAATTCTTGGAATTCTAAAAGAATGCCAAGAGAATTTATGAGAAGAACACCAAGAAATGTAAGTCTTCCAGACTCGATAATAAATCTTCCTAGACACAGATTTACGAGCCTGTATCATAGTATTAATCACTGAATCAGAGAAACCTCTATGACTAAGAATCAAGCGTTCAATCTCCATACCTTCAAATTTAATGATTTGAGATCCTGATGGAAAAAAGGGCCTTGAGATAGAAGGTCTGGCCTTAACGGAAGTGTCCAAGGTTGGCAACTTGCCATCTGAATGAGATCCGCATAGCAAAACCTGTGAGGCCATGCTGGAGCCACCAGCAATACAAACGAATATTCCATTAGAATTTTGGAAATCACTTTTGGAAGAAGAACTAGAGGCGGAAAGATATAAGCAGGTTGATAATTCCAAGGAAGCGACAGCACGTCCACTGCTTCCGCCTGAGTATCCCTGGATCTGGACAGATACCTGGGAAGTTTCTTGTTTAGATGAGAGGCCATCAGATCTATTTCTGGAAGTCCCCAGATTTGAACAATCTGAAGAAATACCTCTGGGTGAAGAGACCATTCGCCTGGATGTAACGTCTGGCGACTGAGATAATCCGCTTCCCAATTGTCTACACCTGGGATATGAACCGCAGAGATTAGACAGGAGCTGGATTCCGCCCATACAAGTATCCGAGATACTTCTTTCATAGCCTGAGGACTGTGAGTCCCCCCTTGATGATTAACATATGCCACGGTTGTGACATTGTCTGTCTGAAAACAAATAAACAATTCTCTCTTCAGAAGAGGCCAGAACTGAAGAGCTCTGAAAATCGCACGGAGTTCCAAAATGTTGATTGGTAAGTTCGCCTCCTGAAATTCCCAAACCCCCTACACTGTCAGAGATCCCCATACAGATCCCCAACCTGAAAGACTCGCATCTGTTGAGATTACAGTCCAGGTTGGACGAACAAAAGAGGCCCCTTGAATTAGACGATGATGATTCAACCACCAAGTCAGAGAAGATTAACATTGGGATTTAAGGATATTAATTGTGATATCTTTGTATAATCCCTGCACCACTGGTTCAGCATACAAAGCTGAAGAGGTCTCATGTGAAAGCGAGCAAAGGGGATCACGTCCGATGCAGCAGTCATGAGACCTAGAATTTCCATGCACAAAGCTACCGAAGGGAATGATTGAGACTGAAGGTTTCGACAAGCTGAAACCAACTTCAGACGTCTCTTTTCTGTTAGAGACAGAGTCATGGACACTGAATCTATTTGAAAACCCAAAAAGGTTACCTTTGTCTGAGGAATTAATGAACTCTTTGGTAAATTGATCCTCCAACCATGTCTTTGAAGAAACAACACAAGTTGATTCGTATGAGATTCTGCAGAATGTAAAGACTGAGCAAGTACCAAGATATCGTCCAAATAAGGAAATACCACAATACCCTGTTCCCTGATCACAGAGAGAAGGGCACGAGAACCTTTGAAAAAATCCTTGGAGCTGTTGCTAGGCCAAATGGAAGAGCAACAAACTGGTAATGCTTGTCTAGAAAAGAGAATCTCAGGAACTGATAGTGATCTGGATAAATTGGAATATGAAGATATGCATCCTGTAAGTCTATTGTAGACATATAATGCCCTTGCTGAGCAAAAGGCAGAATAGTCCTTATAGTCACCATTTTGAATGTTAGTATCCTTACATAACGATTCAATATTTTTAGATCCAGAACTGGTCTGAAGGAATTCTCCTTCTTTGGTACAATGAATAGATTTGAATAAAACCCCAGACCCTGTTCCAGAACTGGAACTGGCACAATTACCCCAGCCAACTCTAGGTCTGAAACACATTTCAGAAATGCCTGAGCCTTCACTGGGTTTACTGGAATGCGAGAGAGAAAAAATCTTCTCACACGTGGTCTTACATTGAAACCTATTCTGTACCCTTGTGAAACAATGTTCTGAATCCAAAGACTGTGAATCGAATTGATCAAAATATCTTTGAAAAATCATAACCTGCGCCCTACCAGCTGTGCTGGAATGAGGGCCGCACCTTCATGTGGACTTGGGAGCTGGCTTTGACTTTCTAAAAGGCTTGGATTTATTCCAGACTGGAGAGGGTTTCCAAACGGAAACCGTTCCTTTAGGGGAAGGGTCAGGCTTCTGTTCCTTATTCTGATGAAAGGAACGAAAATGATTAGCAGCCCTGTATTTACCATTAGATTTTTTGTCCTGAGGTAAAAAGGTTCCTTTCCCCCCAGTAACAGTTGAAATAATTGAATCCAACTGTGAAACAAATAATTTATTACCTTGGAAAGAAAGAGAAAGTAAAGTTGACTTAGAAGTCATATCTGCATTCCAAGATTTAAGCCATAAAGCTCTTCTAGCTAAAATAGCTAAAGACATATACCTGACATCAATTCTAATGATATAAAAAATGGCATCACAAATAAAGTTATTAGCATGTTGAAGAAGTTTACCAATGCTATAAGCATTATGGTCTGACACTTGTTGCGCTAAGGCCTCCAACCAAAAAGTGGAAGCTGCAGCAACATCAGCCAAAGAAATAGCAGGTCTAAGAAAATTACCTGAACATAAATAAGCTCTCCTTAGAAAGGATTCAAGCTTCCTATCTAAAGGATCCTTAAAGGAAGTACTATCCGCCGTAGGAATAGTAGTACGTTTAGCAATAGTAGAGATAGCCCCATCAACTTTAGGGATTTTGTCCCAAAACTCTAATCTATCAGATGGCACAGGGTACAATTTCTTAAACCTTGGAGAAGGAGTAAATGAAGTACCCAAACTATTCCATTCCCTAGAAATTACTTCTGAAATAGCATCAGGAACTGGAAAAACTTCTGGAATAACTACATGAGGTTTAAAAACCGAATTTAAATGCTTAGTAGATTTAGTATCAAGAGGACTAGACTCCTCCATATCTAATGCAATCAATACTTCTTTAAGTAAAGAACAAATAAATTCCATTTTAAATAAATATGAAGATTTATCAGTGTCAATATCCGAGGCAGAATCTTCTGAACCAGATAGATCCTCATCAGAAACAGATAAGTCAGAATGATGGCAGTCACTTAAAAATTCATCTGAAATATGAGAAGTTTTAAAAGACCTTTTACGTTTGCTGGAAGGAGGAATAACAGACAGAGCCTTCCTAATAGAATTGGAAACAAATTCTTTCACATTAACAGGAACATCCTGAACATTAGATGTTGAAGGAAAAACAACGGGTAAAGGAGTATTACTAATGGAAACACTATCTGCATTAGAAAGTTTATCATGACAGCTAACACAAACTACAGCCGGAGGAACAGATACCAAAAGTTTACAACAAATGCACTTAACTTTGGTAGAACCAGCATCAGGCAGCGTCTTTCCAGAAGTAGATTCTGATCCAGGGTCAGGTTGAGACATCTTGCAATATGTAATAGAAAAAACAACATATAAAGCAAAATTATCAAATTCCTTAAATGACAGTTTCAGGAATGGGAAAAAAATGCCAAATGAACAAGCCTCTAGCAACAAGAAGCAATGAAAAAGTGAGACTTAAATAATGTGGAAAAAAGGTGGAGACAAGAATGACGCCCACATTTTTTGGCGCCAAGTATGACGCCCACATTATTGGCACCAAGTACAACGCCCATATTTTTTGGCGCCAAGAATGATGCCACATCCTCTGATGGCGAAAAAAACAATGCCCATATTTTTAGCGCCAAGAATGATGTCACATCCTCCGATGGCGAAAAAAATGACGCCCACATTTTTTGCCACAAAAGAACGTCTAAAATACATAAACGTAAAAAATGACGCAACTACGAATAAACTTCCAGCGTCAATTAAGGCGCCGGAAATGACAAAATTTTGCGCCAAAAAAGTTGGCGCCAAGAATGACGCAATAAATGTAAGCATTTCAGCCCCCGCGAGCCTAACAGCCCGCAGGGAAAAAAGTCAATTGAAAATAATTTTAAGGTAAGAAAAAATATTTATTCATATGCATTATCCCAAAAAATTAAACTGACAGTCTGAATGAAGGAATACTGATTATCCTGAATCATGGCAAATATAAGTTTAAACACATATATTTAGAACTTTACATATAAAGTGCCCAACCATAGCTTAGAGTGTCATAAATAAAATAAGATTTACTTACCCTCAGACACTCATCTACATATAGTAGAAAGCCAAACCAGTACTGAAACGAGAATCAGTAGAGGTAATGGTATATAAGAGTATATCGTCGATCTGAAAAGGGAGGAAGGAGAAGAAATCTCTACAACCGATAACAGAGAACCTATGAAATAGATCCCCTAGAGGAAGACCATTGTATTCAAATAGGCAATACTCTCTTCACATCCCTCTGACATTCACTGCACTCTGAGAGGAAAACCGGGCTCCAGCCTGCTGTGAAGCGCATATCAACGGAGAATCTAGCACAAACTTACTTCACCACCTCCATGGGAGGCAAAGTTTGTAAAACTGAATTGTGGGTGTGGTGAGGGGTGTATTTATAGGCATTTTGAGGTTTGGGAAACTTTGCCCCTCCTGGTAGGAATGTATATCCCATACGTCACTAGCTCATGGACTCTTGCTAATTACATGAAAGAAATAAACCCACCCAATACACCCTTAAAAAGTCCTAACACTAACCCCTGAAGATTCACTTACCAGGAGAAGTCTTAATCCAAGCGGCAAGATGTCCTCAATGAAGCCGGCAGAAATGGTCCTCCAGACGGGCAGAAGTGGTCCTCCAGACGGGCAGAAGTCTTCATCCAGACGGCATCTTCCAACGCGGAGTGGCTCCATCTTCAAGACATCCGGTGCGGAGCATCCTCTTCAAACGACGGCTTCTTCGGAATGAATGTACCTTTAAGTGATGTCATCCAAGATGGCGTCCATTAGATTCCAATTGACTAATAGAATTCTATCAGCCAATCGGAATTAAGGTAGAAAAAATCCTATTGGCTGATGCAATCAGCCAATAGGATTGAACTTTAATCCTATTGGCTGATCCAATCAGCCAATAGGATTGAGCTTGCATTCTATTGGCTGATTGGAACAGCCAATAGAATGCCAGCTCAAACCTATTGGCTGATTGCATCAGCCAATAGGATTTTTTCTACCTTAATTCCAATTGGCTGATAGAATTCTATCAGCCAATCGGAATCTAAAGGATGCCATCTTGGATGACGTCTTTTAAAGAGATATTCATTCCGAAGAAGACGTCGATTGAAGAGGATGAAGATGGAGCCACTCTATGTCGGAAGGATGAAGATAGAAGATGATGTCAGGATGAAGACTTCTGCCCGTCTGTAGGACCACTTCTGCCCGTCTGGAGGACCACTTCTGCCGGCTTCATTGAGGACATCTTGTCGCTTGGATGAAGACTTCTCCTGGTAAGGGAATCTTCGGGGGTTAGTGTTAGGATTTTTTAAGGGTGTATTGGGTGGGTAAGCAATAGAGCTAAATGCCCTTTTAAGGGCAATGCCCATCCAAATGCCATTTTCAGGGCAATGGGGAGCTTAGGCTTTTTTAGTTAGGATTTTATTTGGGGGGTTGGTTGTGTGGGTGGTGGGATTTACTGTTGGAGAGGTTGTTTGTATTTTCTTTTACAGGTAAAAGAGCTGATTTCTTTGGGGCAATGCCCCACAAAAAGCCCATATTAAGGGCTATTGGTAGTTTAGATTAGGCTAGGGTTTTTTTATTTTTTGGGAGGCTTTTTTTATTTTGATAGGGCTATTAGATTAGGTGTAATTAGTTTAAAGATCTTGTAATTTGTTTTTAATTTTCTGTAATTTAGTGTTGTTGTTTTTTGTGATTTAGCTAATTTAATTTAATTTATTTAATTGTATTTAATGTAGGGAATTTATTTAATTGTAGTGTAGTGTTAGGTGTTATTATAACTTAGGTTAGGTTTTATTTTACAGGTGAATTTGTATTTATTTTAGCTAGGTAGTTATTAAGTAGTTAATAACTATTTAGTAACTATTCTACCTAGTTAAAATAAATACAAACTTGCCTGTATAATAAAAATAAACCCTAAGCTAGCTACAATGTAACTATTAGTTATATTGTAGCTAGTTTAGGGTTTATTTTATAGGTAAGTATTTAGTTTTAAATAGGAATAATTTAGTTAATGATAGTAATTTTATTTAGATTTATTTAAATTATATATAAGTTAGGGGGTGTTAGGGTTAAACTTAGGTTTAGGGGTTAATAAATTTAGAATACTGGCGGCGACATTGGGGGCGGCAGATTAGGGGTTAATAAATGTAGGTAGTATGCGGCGACATTTGGGGAGGGAGATTAGGGGTTAATAAATATAATGTAGGTGTCGGCGATGTTGGGGGCAGCAGATTAGGGGTTAATAAGTATAATGTAGGTGGTGGCGATGTCCGGAGCGGCAGATTAGGGGTTAATAAATATAATGTAGGTGTCGTCAGATTAGGGGTTAATAAGTGTAAGATTAGGGGTGTTTAGACTCGGGGTTCATGTTAGGGTATTAGGTGTGTTTCCCCATATGAATCAATGGGGCTGCGTTACTGAGTTTTACGCTGCTTTTTTGCAGGTGTTAGACTTTTTCTCAGCCGGCTCTCCCCATTGATGTCTATGGGGAAATTGTGCACGAGCACGTACGACCAGCTCACCTCTGACTTAAGCAGCGCTGGTATTGGAGTGCAGTGTGGAGCTCAATTTTGCTCTACACTCACTTATTGCCTAATAACGCCGGGTTTGTAAAAATCCGTAATACCAGCGCTGCAGGTAAGAGAGCGGTGAGAAAAAACTGCACGTTAGCACCGCACAGCTCATAACTTAAGACTCGTAATCTAGCCATATATTTTTAAACAATAAAAATTCTGGAGTAGACTGCACCTTTAATGTGCTGTACAATTTTGCTCTACGCTCACTTCTTGCCTAATAACGCCGGGTTTGTAAAAACCCGTAATACCAGTGCTGCAGGTAAGTGAGCGGTGAGAAAAAACTGCACGTTAGCACCGCACAGCTCATAACGCAAGACTCGTAATCTAGCCATATATTTTTAAACAATAAAAATTCTGGAGTAGACTGCACCTTTAATGTGCTCTACATGTGTTTTGTCCAGTTTTTTTTTTTAACTCTTACTGTTTACTTCAGGACTTAAGTTGCACTTTTCGCTCAATTGCAAACTATAACTTTCAAATTGTAATACTAGTAAACATGTTTGCTTTCTCCATTGAAAGTATAGGTTGCGGTCAAGCGAAATTGCCACACTAACCCTTATCTGATTAATGTGCTTTACCATGGACTTGTAATATCAAGTTACATGCTAATTGTAGCACAGTCCAGCTATATTGCATATTGCATCCCACTCTATCACTTGTAATAAACTGTGCACTGTCTTTAGTCTGCTACAGTCTGCTTTCATGGGAAGGAGCTAAGTTTCAACAAAGTAGACCAAGAGAACAACAGGGTAAATTTGATAATAGAAATACCGTATATAAAAAAATAAAATAAACTGTATATTCTGTTTGAACAATCACGGTTTTGACTTCTATATCCCTTTAAATATTGGACAAGTAAGATATACAGTCATTTGACGAATGGGTGAAAACTTGTTTAACAAACTGACTTAGTGCTTAAAATACTGAAGAAACCGCATCAAAGACTGGAAACTGGTGTAAAGGTATTAATGTATTACCTTGGTTGTTTGTTTGATTAATTTGTGCTGCTGATAAACTAAAAGAAGTAACTAGGAACAAGCATATCAGAGAGTAGTCAGGTTTCAGACCACGTTCAGGAAACAGTAAATCAATCCATGCCAGGTTGTGAGCGAGTCTGCAGCTGATAGTTAAGAAGCTACAGTCATCAGACCGCTGATTCTTAAACTACTACACCAACTTTTCCGACTGGGGTGATTGACAGCTGCGTGCAAGAAGAGAGGCGGCATTGCTCAAGCAGTGGCTGACAGAGACCCAGATGCACATTCTACATCCTCATGCACACACAAACAGGCCCCAGTCGAAGCCCTTTTCATGCACACAAACCGGCAGATACCACATGGACTTACATTCAGACACCTACACCCACAGGCACATAAAACCATGTACTTACAGAAACCAGAAGGCACCCACAAACAAGCACCCACAGACACTCACTGACAGCCACCTACACAATATCTTGCACCACATACACATAAGCAACCTATTCAGTGCATTCTGAGGATGTGGTTGCCCCTTAGTGGCACAGCAATGGAAGAACTTCTGGCTGCCATGGATGATTGCTATATATAAAAATGTACAAATGTATTTAAAGATATAAAATACCCATAAAAATTATCTTCCAGAACAGAATCGACACTACATAACATCTTTTAAATACTCATAGAAATGCTTGATTTCTACTGTTATCTTTAAAAATTCCTAGTTTATCTTCACTGAGCGTCAACAATTTATATCTATTTATATACATTTTTGAAAGACATCGGGCAGATGGCATATTAATTGTGCTGCTATGGCACTGCTTCTCCTGCCCATATCTTTAAGAACCAAGAATTTCAATTTATAGATGTAAAAGTATTTCAAATGAATCAAGTACATATACTGAGTTAAACCATTTCTATTTTCTTATATACAGATGTAAATTTGACTGATGACATCTCAAAATCTGCCTGTCTCGCTAATAAATGTTTCATCCTGTTGCAGGGTAACATTCCACAGCATTCCGATGATATGAGGCCTTTCTATGACAAATGGCTTCTGAGACATCGTTACTTAAAATCATGTCAAAATCTTATGCAAACAATAAGAAACAGTTGCTCGGCATTGGGCCTAAAAAAAGTAGTTGTAAATATTTCTTGACGTACAGATTCTTTTCTCTTTGATATGCAGGGACCAGACTTTTTGCATGAAAGATACCAGTGTCAACTAATGAAAAGAACAGTTTTTTTTATTGAGCACTCAGTAATGTAGCACCATTGTATAACATTATAAGTTTATAGGGGCCTATCTATCAAGCTCTGTATGGAGCTTGAAGCCCTGTGTTTCTGGCGAGCCTTAAGGCTCACCAGAAACACCAGTTATCAAGCAGCAGTCTAAAGACCGCTGCTCCATAACCTGTCCGCCTGCTCTGAGGAGGCAGACAGACATCGCCGCAATTCAACCCGAATACGATCGGGTTGATTGACACCCCCTGCTAGCGGCCGATTGGCCGTATGGAGCTTGAAGCCCCGTGTTTCTGGCGAGCCTTAAGGCTCACCAGAAACACCAGTTATGAAGCAGCGGTCTAAAGACCGCTGCTCCATAACCTGTCCGCCTGCTCTGAGGAGGCGGACAGACATCGCCGCAATTCAACCCGAATACGATCGGGTTGATTGACACCCCCCTGCTAGCGGCCGATTGGCCTCAAATCTGCAGGGGGCGGCGTTGCTCCAGCAGTTCACAAGAGCTGCTGGTGCAATGCTGAATGTGTATTGCTCCGCATTCAGCGAGGTCTGTCGGACATGATCCACAAATTCGGATCATGTCCGACAGGCCTTTCATAAATAGACCCCTAAGTGTCATCATATTACCTAAAAAAATGAATCCTCCCATTTTGAAATGAACTTGCACATAAAATAAGAATGGTGGTTAATAATCTGTAAATATCAATTTAATACATCTTTTAGACAGGTAAACATTAGATTTAGAGATTTTGGGCAAGATTAAAAGTGGAGCACTATCAATATAACAGGACCACGCTAAGATTAGCATGCACTAAATATTACAAGTTGTGAGTTGTGAGCGCTAAAAAATTTAGAGAAACTTGAAACCTGAATTAAAATGTTAGAGCTAGAATAAAAGTATAACAAAACAAATGTAAAACATATTAAAATAAAGTATTTTCCATATTAAATATCATATGGTTATTATTGAAATAAAAGTATGAAGTGTTATAAAGGGATATGGTATATGATAAGCTGTTAGGCTGGGAAGGGCTCAAAGATGTATATATATATATATATATATATATATATATACACACAGTGCTTTTTGGTAAAAGTAAACATTACAGTACTCAAAAGAAAAGGTGCCGGTACTCATAGATTATTGATTGATATATTGTGCTCAGTAACTTAAAGAAAAAGCAAAGGGACAAGAGTTATTTATAATGCTTGATATATTTTGCAGCCCCCTATTGTGAAAACTAAAGTATTTACGTGAAGATTTTTACAAATATTATCTATTATGAGATGGCAGAGTGTGTTTTTCTGTATGTGTAGATACATAGAAAGATAGATACAGATAGATAGATAGATAGATGATTTTATATATATATATATATATATATATATATATATACATATAAATATATATATAATAAATTAGTGAAGATCAATGATATTTTAAGTGTTTATTACCATTAAATAAAGCTGGGAAAAAGCCAAAGAGCAGCAAGATCGATGACTGATAAATAACACAGTCCGCTGCTCATCGCTCCGTACTTGGTGCGCGGCTTTTTGACAGCTTTATTGATACATGTTGCGAGCGTATTCAGGTCCGCAGCAGCAAGGTTAGGCGAACTTAGGCGAGCGTATTGGGGCCGGCGAATGCAGGTAAGTACGAAGCTTAATAACTATACGCCTCAGTGTCTGAATTCACCACTACAAGGCATTCCTAGTTTGTTGGAGCTTTAATTTATTCTGTTTTTTGAACCAGAGTTTGTGTACCTTATCCTTTCTGGTTGCACATATGGCCAGCATGGGGCTGGCAAGAGCCTGGAGTAAATTTTGTGGTAGTTGCCCAGGTAATGTTTGTTCCTACAGCAGAATTTGTATATAATAACCACCTCCGTCAGTCTATCAAGATGTTTCCATTCTTTGCAAATTATGGTTTCCTTTCTGAAGTTTTACTAGTTCTTCCTACTACTTCACCTATTCTGGATCTAAACCACAGATTATTATTTGGTTACCTAATTGTGTTACAAGAGACTTTGGTTCAAGTCCATCAGCAACTTAATATTTTTGCACCTCCTAATTCCTGTGTTGACCTGGTGTGGTTGTCTACCCTGAATATGAAGTTTTCCCCTCTAAGAAGTTGGGCCATGCTTTAGGGGTCATTTTAAGATAATAAATATTGTATATCATGTGGCAGAGCAGTTAGACCTTTCTAGTAACTAAAGGATCCATCTGGTCTTCTACATATCTCTGCTATAGAAATGTGTTGAGAATCCCATACCTCAGCACAATGCTTTTCCTCTGTCTCCTGTTTTGGTGGTAGGTTGTGATGAATTTGAGGAAGAGAAGATCTTGTATTGTTGAATGTATTGAGCATGTTTGCAATACATTAAGGGTCAGTAAACATGTAATTTACCATATATAATATGAGTGATGATAGCGCACCCTGCCCTATCTATTCAAAGTATAGAACACACTAAAAAATGTTGGCAACATTAAGATTCTCTGGTAAATCTTTAATACCATTCACTTGTTATACAAGATTGTGCTATTCTTAGTGAAGAGTCATGATATGGTCAACCCTGCACTATTGTTTGTACTACACTTTTAATCTAGGCCATTGTATTTCATGGTCTTTAAATAGATTTTGCTGTTGTGTAATTTACAAATGTAGGCTTCTTTGAGTTGTAATAATACAAACTAATGCTGTTTTAATGGATTGGAATGTCTTTGAAAATCACCCATACTGCCCTATAATATTTTCACAAAGGAATTCAGTGGATTACAAAGGACCCCAGTGTGCAGTGGTGGTGAGATGTAAGGTTTGATTGAAACCTGGTGCCTTGATTAATTAAAACACGCAGATACACGTGCCATGTCTGAGAAATATGTCAAGCCAGAGAAGTTTCTTAAAGGGACAGTTAAGTCAAAATTCAACTTTCATGATCCCAGTAGAGCATGTGTATTTTAACAACTTTTTTGGTATCCTTTTGGTGAAAATCATACCTAGGTAGGCAGTGTTGGGTGATAGCTTGAGATTGGTGACTGCACATATCCCTCCTCTCATTGTCTTTCCAGATTTGTTCAGCTAGATCCCAGTATTGTCGTTCAGCTCCTTTAACAAAGGATACCAAAAGAATGAAGAACATTTAATAATAGAAGTAAATTGGAAAGCTGTTTAAAATTGAATGCTCTATGTGAATCGTTAAAAAAAATTAATTTGGATTCTGGCTTGCTGCAAGAGCAAAAACCAGAACAGGCTTTTGTAGCACACCCATAGAAGTCTATATAAAAAGGGAATTAGTACGGCTGTACTATCTGACCTTCAGATTTAAGAGCCTGAAGTTTTCACTTTAGCGAAAATGTTTTGCTTTCAACATGTAATATGAGCACAGGAATAGGAGCGCCTTTGAGCAGTGTTTGCACTTGACCAAAAGCCAGACCTGAGTTTTGTACTGCCCATAGAAGTCTATTAGGTGAGGGATTTAGTGCAGCAACACTAGTCAACCTGCAGATGTTAGCGACCCCATGGCTTCTTACTCAACCATTAACATTTTACTTTAAACTTGTAATACGGAAGTGAAACTGGGAGCGCTATGGATTGTGCTCTAGTGATGTAAGCGCATCATAGCGCTAACATTTGTACGCTTCACTTGTAATCTAAGCCTATGTCCTGCATTTTGAGACAACCTAGCATTTGCTAGATAAATTAGAGATCCCTGCTGTTGTAAAAGACTTATTTCATGTACTGAAAAGAAAATTTAGACACTTCTTGTTCAGTCCACTTGCCAATATTACTATAATCATTTACATAGAAGGAAATACAAAATAGTAATGTACTTTATAAAAAAAATCCAGTTCTTAAATTTGCCGCTATATACACAAAATAAAAAAAATACAGTTCACTTTTTCCATACTGCATTTGTCTATGAACAATGTAGAACTGCCAATTAGAGAGATACAGATTTATTTACCTTTTTTTAATCCGTTAAAGGGACATGGAATCCAAATTAATTTTTTTTAACGATTCACATAGAGCATTCAATTTTAAACAGCTTTCCAATTTACTTCTATTATTAAATGTTCTTCATTCTTTTGGTATCCTTTGTTAAAGGAGCTGAACGACAATACTGGGATCTAGCTGAACAAATCTGGAAAGACAATGAGAGGAGGGATATGTGCAGTCACCAATCTCAAGCTATCACCCAACACTGCCTACCTAGGTATGATTTTCACCAAAAGGATACCAAAAAAGTTGTTAAAATACACATGCTCTACTGGGATCATGAAAGTTGAATTTTGACTTAACTGTCCCTTTAAGAAACTTCTCTGGCTTGACATATTTCTCAGACATGGCACGTGTATCTGCGTGTTTTAATTAATCAAGGCACCAGGTTTCAATCAAACCTTACATCTCACCACCACTGCACACTGGGGTCCTTTGTAATCCACTGAATTCCTTTGTGAAAATATTATAGGGCAGTATGGGTGATTTTCAAAGACATTCCAATCCATTTAAACAGCATTAGTTTGTATTATTACAACTCAAAGAAGCCTACATTTGTAAATTACACAACAGCAAAATCTATTTAAAGACCATGAAATACAATGGCCTAGATTAAAAGTTTAGTACAAACAATAGTGCAGGGTTGTCCATATCATGACTCTTCACTAAGAATAGCACAATCTTGTATAACAAGTGAATGGTATTAAAGATTTACCAGAGAATCTTAATGTTGCCAACATTTTTTAGTGTGTTCTATACTTTGAATAGATAGGGCAGGGTGCGCTATCATCACTCATATTATATATGGTAAATTACATGTTTACTGACCCTTAAAGTATTGCAAACATGCTCAATACATTCAACAATACAAGATCTTCTCTTCCTCAAATTCATCACAACCTACCACCAAAACAGGAGACAGAGGAAAAGCATTGTGCTGAGGTATGGGATTCTCAACACATTTCTATAGCAGAGATATGTAGAAGACCAGATGGATCCTTTAGTTACTAGAAAGGTCTAACTGCTCTGCCACATGATATACAATATTTATTATCTTAAAATGACCCCTAAAGCATGGCCCAACTTCTTAGAGGGGAAAACTTCATATTCAGGGTAGACAACCACACTAGGTCAACACAGGAATTAGGAGGTGCAAAAATATTAAGTTGCTGATGGACTTGAACCAAAGTCTCTTGTAACACAATTAGGTAACCAAATAATAATCTGTGGTTTAGATCCAGAATAGGTGAAGTAGTAGGAAGAACTAGTAAAACTTCAGAAAGGAAACCATAATTTGCAAAGAATGGAAACATCTTGATAGACTGACGGAGGTGGTTATTATATACAAATTCTGCTGTAGGAACAAACATTACCTGGGCAACTACCACAAAATTTACTCCAGGCTCTTGCCAGCCCCATGCTGGCCATATGTGCAACCAGAAAGGATAAGGTTCACAAACTCTGGTTCAAAAAACAGAATAAATTAAAGCTCCAACAAACTAGGAATGCCTTGTAGTGGTGAATTCAGACACTGAGGCGTATAGTTATTAAGCTTCGTACTTACCTGCATTCGCCGGCCCCAATACGCTCGCCTAAGTTCGCCTAACCTTGCTGCTGCGGACCTGAATACGCTCGCAACATGTATCAATAAAGCTGTCAAAAAGCCGCGCACCAAGTACGGAGCAATGAGCAGCGGACTGTGTTATTTATCAGTCATCGATCTTGCTGCTCTTTGGCTTTTTCCCAGCTTTATTGATACCCCTGTCGCTAAGCACCTACAATATACTATACTGTTATACCCCCTATACCGCCGCTCCCGGAGCCCCCCGCAACTGAATAAAGATTTTACCCCCTATACCGCCGCACCCGGACCCTGACGCAACTATAATAAATATGTTAACCCCTAAACCGCCGCTCCTGGACCCCGCCGCAACTATAATAAATATGTTAACCCCTAAACCGCCACTCCCGGACCCCGCCGCAACTATAATAAATATGTTAACCCCTAAACCGCCGCTCCCGGACCCCGCCGCAACTATAATAAATATATTAACCCCTAAACCGCCGCTCCCGGACCCCGCTGCCACCTACATAATACCTATTAACCCCTAATCTGCCGCCCCCTATACCACCGCCACCTATATTAAATTTATTAACCCCTATCCTGCCCCCCTATACCGCCGCAACCTATATTAAATTTATTAACCCCTATCCTGCCCCCCCTATACCGCCGCCACATATATTAAATTTATTAACCCCTATCCTGCCCCCTATACCGCCGCCACCTATCTTAAAGTTATTAACCCCTATCCTGCCCCCTACACCACCGCCACTATATTAAACTTATTAACCCCTGAACCTAAGTCTAACCCTAACACCCCCCTAACTTAAATATTATTTAAATAAATCTAAATAAAAATTACTATTATTAACTAAATTATTCCTATTTAAAACTAAATACTTTCCTATAAAATAAACCCTAAGATAGCTACAATATAACTGATAGTTATATTGTAGCTATTTTAGGATTTAATTTTATTTTACAGGCAACTTTGTATTTATTTTAACCAGGTACAATAGTTATTAAATAGTTATTAACTATTTAATAACTACCTAGCTAAAATACTTATAAAATTACCTGTAAAATAAATCCTAACCTGTTATAATTACACCTAACACTACACTATAATTAAATTAATTAATCCTATTTAAAACTAAATACTTACCTATAAAATAAACCCTAAGATAGCTACAATATAACTAATAGTTACATTATAGCTATTTTAGGATTTATTTTTATTTTACAGGCAACTTTGTATTTATTTTAACTAGGTAGAATAGTTAATAAATAGTTAATAACTATTTAATAGCTACCTAGCTAAAATAAATACAAAATTACCTGTAAAATAAATCCTAACCTAAGTTACAATTACACCTAACACTACACTATCATTAAATTAATTAAATAAATTAACTACAATTACCTAAAATTAAATACAATTAAATAAACTAAACTATAGTACAAAAAAACACACTAAATTACAGACAAAAAAAAAAGAATTGCAAGAACTTTAAACTAATAACACCTAATCTAAGCCCACTAATAAAATAATAAAGCCCCCCAAAATAAAAAAATGCCCTATCCTATTCTAAATTACAAAGTAATCGGCTCTTTTACCAGCCCTTAAAAGGGCTTTTTGAGGGCATTGCCCCCAAAAAACAGCTCTTTTACCTGTAAAAAAAATACAACCACCCCCCCAACATTAAAACCCACCACCCACATACCCCTACTCTAACCCACCCAAACCCCCCTTAAAAAACCTAGCACTAACCCCCTGAAGATCACCCTACCTTGAGCCGTGTTCACCCAGCAGGGCCGAATTCTTCATCCAAGCGGGGTATGAAGAGGTCCTCTATCCATCCGAAGTCCTCATCCAAGCGGGGCAAGAAGAGGTCCTCCATCCGGTAGAAGTCTTCATCCAAGCGGCGTCTTCTATCTTCATCCAACCGCTGCTCCATCTTGCAGACCTCCAACGCGGAACATCCTGTTGGCCTGACGACTACCCGACAAATGAAGGTTCCTTTAAGGGACGTCATCCAAGATGGCATCCCTCGAATTCCGATTGGCTGATAGGATTCTAACAGCCAATCGGAATTAAGGTAGGAAAAATCCGATTGGCTGATTCAATCAGCCAATCGGATTGAAGTTCAATCCAATTGGCTGTTCCAATCAGCCAATAGAATGTGAGGTCAATCCGATTGGCTGAGGTTTAGAGGTTAATAAGTTTAATATTGGTGGCGGCGGGGTCCGGGAGCTGCGGTTTAGGGGTTAAACAATTTATTTAGTTGCGGTGGGGTCCCGGATCGGCAGGATAGGGGTTAATAACTTTATGTAGGTGGCGGCGGTATAGGGTGCGGCAGATTAGGGGTTAATAGGTATAATGTAGGTGGCGTCGGTGTAGGGGGTGGCAGATTAGGGGTTAATAAGTATAATGTAGGTGGCGGCGGGGTCCGGGAGCGGCAATTTAGGGGTTAATACCTTTATTTAGTTGCGGCGGGGTCCGGGAGCGGCAGTTTAGGGGTTAATAAGTATAAAGTAGGTGGCGGCGGTGTGGGGGGGGGCAGATTAGGGTGTTTAGACTTAGGGTACATGTTAGGGTGTTAGGTGCAGACATCTCCCATAGAAATCAATGGGATATCGGGCAGCAGCGAACATGAGCTCTCGCTGCTGTCAGACTCCCATTGATTCCTAAGGTTTTCGCCGCCTCCAGGGCGGCGGATTGAAAACCAGGTACGCTGGGCCGGAAAAGTGCCGAGCATACCTGCTAGTTATTTGATAACTAGCAAAAGTAGTCAGATTGTGCCAAACTTGCATTCGGATCATCTGGAGTGACGTAAGAATCAATCTGTGTTGGACTGAGTCTGGCGGATCGCAGCTTACATCACTAGATTCTACTTTTGCGGGCTATAGGGCTTGATAACTACAGCGAATCAGCCTTGCCACAAATACGCTGTGGAATTCCAGCGTATTTGCAGTTGATGGCTTGATTCTAAGCAGCATGCCGGCGGTGTAGGGGGGGCAGATTAGGGGTGTTTAGACTCGGGGTACATGTTAGGGTGTTAGGTGCAGACATCTCCCATAGGAATCAATGGGATGTTGGGCAGCAACTAACATGAGCTTTCGCTATGGTCAGACTCCCATTGATTCCTATGGGATCCACCACCTCCAGGGCGGCGGATTGAAAACCAGGTACGCTGGGCCGGAAAAGTGCCGAGCGTACCTGCTAGTTTTTTGATAACTCCCAAAAGTAGTCAGATTGTGCCGAACTTGCGTTCGGAACATCTGGAGTGACGTAAGAATCAATCTGTGCCGGACTGAGTCCGGCGGATCGTTGCTTACGTCACTATATTCTACTTTTGCTGGACTGTAGTGCTTGATAACTACAGCGAATCAGCCTCGCCACAAATATGCTGCGGAATTCCAGCGTATTTGCGGTTGACGGCTTGATAACTAGAGGCCTATGTGTTATGTTGATCTGAGGCTGAACAGCACCCTCCAACAAGTGCCTCCACTCTTCAAATGCACACTTAATCCCCAACAGTTTTCAGACTCCCACAACATAATTCCTTGGCAGGTGACAGATAAGAGAAAAAAGGCAACATTATGTATCTGTTCCTCATGTTCTACCTTCAGAGATAATATAGACCCAATAGTCACATTAGAGGCATCTACTTCTAAAAATATATATGGCTGGACCAAAATTGGTGCTAATCTAAACAGTCCCTTGAGTTTGTTGAAGGCTGTTTGAGACCGTAGTGTCCAAATGAAGGAAGCTTATCACCTGGTAAGGTGAGTAATAGGGGCACAAACTCTGTAAACATTTCTGATAAACCATCTACAGAAGTTAGCAAAGTCGATGAACCTCAGTACTGCTGTCTAATGAACAGGCAAAAGATGTTAGGGACAGCTAGTCGGGCACTAAATACTAAGGGCTAGATTATAAGGGGAGTGCACAATAAATAACCATACAAGTGGCTGGTTATTGCTACCACAAACTTGTGGTAGCAATTAGTGCTTATAAAATTAACCAGATATCAGATCTCTGGTTAATTTTATAACTGTTCACCAAATGCCCCCCAAATCAAGTGTCATGTATTTTATTATAAAATAAAGATAGCAGCATCTTTATTTTTCAATAAAATAACTGCAAAAAGCAGTTGTTAGGGTTTTAAAGTTAGCGGGTTTAGAGGTGTTAGAAAAAAAAACGCACTGAAAAGTACATATACATGTTTGTGTTATTATTGGTTTATAAACATATTAACACATATACTGTATATGTATATAATCATATATATTTACAATTTGTTGCCATTGCTACTTACCCCCTTCATTGCCCTATGTTCTCATGCCATCTCTGACAGCATGAGAACAAGGCTCCCATTCAAGGCTAAGGAAGCGCGCTCTCGTAAGGGTGCTGGTATCACAAAGTGGAGCGCTAATATTGCTTTCTTGAAAGCGATATTTAGCTCTCCCCTTGTAATCTGGCCCTAAATGGTGATTTTAGCCATGTGAGGGCAAACCTGCCAGGCCGGAACAACCATTAGCGCAGCAGGTGAAGTGGCACCAGGGCCCAAGAGCTGGTGGGGTCCATAGCAGCCAGTCTATACATAAGTGTGTGCAGAATGTGTAAAATTCTAATGCAGGGGAGCTTTTTATTCGTGCGTGTTGCAGGTCCATCTATCTATCTACTCAAAATCATTATGCAGAGCTACATGTATATTACTATTGCTCCAGGGCTCTCTTTTGAGTAGGTACGCTATAAAACAACCAATGGTTAGTGCATCATAGCCTCTCACTTGAGCAGTGATACTTTACTTTCAACTTGATTGCTCTCTAGTGTTAACATTTTTGAGCTTCACTTGTAATCTACTGTATGCCATATTGTTTCCATCTTTAAAAAAAAAAAAAAAATCAATAAAAATAAAACTTTTTTTTTTTTAATTTTCATACTGGTGGTTTGTCTCTGTCTACTAGCTAGTGAGCAATCTGTAGGTATGAGTTGTGCACAAACATGTATTTCCGATTAGTTCAAGGTCAGTCTAAATAGATTTGTCTAACCTCTTTCATGCAATACCATATATGTTTAATTGCTAATCTTTCATAGGAATTGCAGATTTTTTTTTTTCAGTTTTATGGCCCTTTAAGTAGCTTTAGTAAATTACAAGGTCAATTTGGGGGCTTCCAGACTCGTACATTCAATGCTCCAATATGAGCAGTAACATTGCTTGGCCTGCTGTTTCACACAGACATTCCAGGTTCTTAAAAAGTGCTTTGCATCACAAAGTACAGTGATTTACCATCTGGTCAAACAACATGAATTAATGGAGGCCATTAATCATAGGATGCAATAAAAGTTTGCTGCATTTCTGGTATTTTAGCTGAAATATGTTTTATGCTGTGAATGGAAAATTTGTATAGGACGTGTGTTATTTACTGTTCTGAAGGGTAACATCTCAGATAAAATATTCATTCATTTGCATAAAGTAGGCCAACTTGGATTGCAGTCTAAGACCCCATTAAAATCCATTAGAATTTGCTGTGTGAAAAACATATAATTCTAGTGCCTTTCAGAGGATATTAATTTGTTTTAATTAATTGACTTGCTAAGTTACACAGGTAATAAATTTAGAACATCTAGTCTAGTCAGACTGGGTAAACACTTTTTTTGGCTTTTCAGAAGGTACTTGCAGGAGTTTTCACATAACAACAAATTAGAAGTGGTCCATATATAACAAAGACATAGCAGCTTTCATTATAGATTTTGACAGCCTGTTGTGTTTAAATATAGTTACTTTTTTGACTTAACTGAAAATAACAAATCAAGATATATGTAATAACAGTTTTATATAATTGTATTATTAACTGTAGTTTAGCATTCAAGCACGTAATTGCAATAATAAATTAACACTCTGAGGATAATGTTTAATTGGTGCTTCATTGTTTACATTTTTTTGTTTAACATTTAATTAAACCAGGAATCATTTGTGTTTATTACCATATAAAGTGAAAACTTGAACTATTTCAAGTTAGACTTTTGAATTAATCCAAAACAATTAGTGAAAATCCATTTGAACCATTTCCCACAACTGTTATAAAGAGATTGGAACAAAGCTGTGTCCTATCCTGTTTCATTTTAGGAACGAAAAAAAAAGTTGTGAATGAGAAAGAACATATTAATCATAAATACCTACGGTTTTATTTATTTAAAATGAAAATCAGCACTCACCACATTAAACCTCTCTGTGAACAGATACAATTCAGCACCTTTTCCTAATTCCATCTTCATGGTAAAAAAAGGAGCAGAAAATAGGCATAATCTGAGCTGAGTTCACACTTCACTTTGCTGTGGTCTTGTAGAATTGCTACGCCTGAGAATTCAAGGAAAACTTCCTTGAACTGAGAAGTAAATAAAGTGACTGTGCCTGCACATGACAGATGCATGCTGCCTTTGTAGTCCGACAAGCATGTAAAATAAATTCTTAAAATTCTTCTTTTTTACAAACAGATAATAATGCAATATGTTCTACTATTTACATGTCCCTTTAATTCTAAGTCTCCATTTAAATCACTACCAATTGATTTAAATAAGTGTGCACACCACCACCTCCTTCAGTTCTTTGGTCTATGGGCTACATTTAGTTTTATTTTTTTGTTACTTTCTTTGAAAAACAGCAGTTATAACTCTGTCTACTGTTCCTTCCCACATTGTGGATGATCAGATGCTTTTTGAGGTATTCAGAGTAATACAGAGTGCTAGTTGGAATTATCTGGTTGCAGTTGACCAGACAGATGAGTGGGACCATTTCACAGGATGGTGTTTACATATCATATCACAAGCAATTCATTCCTCATTAAATGCGCACAATACTATTACTCCTTCTCACCACACTAGAGATTTTATTAATACAAATAATGCATTCAATATCAAGATAAGCAGACACAATAAAAGACATAACAGTATAGAAGAGAGCTAAACACTATGGTTTTCCACAAAAGGTCAGTCCAAAATATACAGTTTGCCACAGAATCACTCATAAAGTATACAACTGCATATGCAACATAGGGTATAAACTTAAAACAAAAACAGTATATAATAAAATTATAACAGCGTGCATAATTAAACAATAATAGTGGAAAAAAGAAGGAAATGATTCCATCCAACACAGTGCACTATAAGGTCATGGGATAATATTCAAAAGGGGATCTTCTTCATACCTCAAAGAAAATGGAGAGAAACTTTCATAGTGTTAAACCATATGAGAATATCCCTTTAGGAAAACTATAGCTCTAAGTGATGTGGTCCAAATACATATGGATCTAAGATTCTGGGGCCAAATTATCAAGCTCCGAATGGAGCTTGATGCCCCTGTTTCCACGCCATCCTTTGGGCTTGTTGAAAACAGCAGTTATGAAGCAGCGTTCTAAAGGCTGCGGACATCAATCCGCCCGATTCTATACGATCGGGCTGATTGACACCCCCTGCTAGCGGCCGATTGTCCTCAAATCTGCAGGGGGCGGCATTTCACAAGAACTTCTTGTGCAATGATAAATGCCGACAGCGTATGCGGCGGACAAGATGTGCTACATCATAGATATCATGCCCACTCGCACTTTCATAAATCGGTCCCTATTTTGGTAGTAGGGGGTTCCAATATTTAATAACAAAAATACAGACTTGTTAAAACCAAAGAAAAAAAACATCTGTGATTTTTTTTGTGTGTGCAAATATTCTGATTTCATGCCTGGAGATGATGTGTGTCTGAGGGGAGATAAAGCAGATGGGATATGGATGAGTATATCATTTCTATTAATGGTAAAAAGAAGCTACAAGATATCCTGGACATACAGAACTCCTTGGAAATGAGGAACAAACAAAAAGATAGGAGTAAAAGAGATTGTTCACATAATTGAAAGGAACAGAGGTTTGGGCTGGTCATTGTGAGAGGAAGAAGAAGACCTAAACAGGAAGAGAAATATAGAAAAGAGTTGATCCATACGTAGTCATTGTGCTACAGACACAAATAAAATGAGTCATACAATTTGTGTGACATAGTCTATATTGTCTAAGGCCTTTATATACTGTATGTATCACAATTATAAACTAAAATCGATTTTATATTGAATAAATGCTATTAACTATGAAATTCCATTGATTACCTGTTTTGAACAGGAAAATTTAGAACTTTCAAAGCAGGGACAATCCAGAACTCTGTACTCTAGAGGCCCCAAATTCAATCACAACAAAATAATTGAAAAGTATTGAAAATATATGTTATAATATTAATTATTAAAAACTGGTTTCTGTTCTGAAAGGATGTGATGAAGTGACACTATAAGGAAGCCTCAGAAGGCAATTTAGGTTGGTCCGTGAATGTTACTATCTTGTAAGTGATAGAAGCTGCTGCTGTAATCTATGGTAAATAACTTGAAGTATTGCAAGAACAAGGGACCCAAGTACTATCAGTCATCTTGCTGCTGGAAGATATTGTTTTCAAGCTCCCATCCTGTTTAGATATTCTCACCAGAGTGGCGAGCTTTAGATAATCAGACCATTAGGATGGTGTCTCTAATAATAATGCATTCAGTCATGGACTGGGTGAATGAATTAAGCATGTATTAGTGATAACACATCCAGTGCAGAGAAATGGACAGACATGGAAGATGTGGAACCTTGCTTGCTGTCTAGAGAACATGTAGGCTCTGCTATGCCGGATCTGCTAAGATATACACATTGATGTTTATCAGATCACACAGTCAGGGGAAACTAAAATGGACATGAAACTCACATTTTTTTCATTTATCATTAAGATAGCGCATACAATTTTAATAAACCTTCAAATTTACATCTATTATCTAATTTGCTTTCTTCTCTTGGTATCCTTTGTTGAATAAGCAGCAATGCACATGTGTGAGCCAATAACACGAGGCAGCTCCTTTTCAACAAAGGATAACAAGAGAACGAAACAAATTAAACAGCAGAAGTAATTTGTAAAGCTGTTTAAGATTGCAAGCTCTATCTGAATCATGAAAGAAAAAAAAAAGGGTTTTGTGTCCCTTTAAGGCAAATATTCTTTCTGTTACTTCTACACCTGTTTTTAAGGAAACAATTCTTGCAAAGAAAAATCATTCCTATACCCTGAGCTCGCCCATCTGAGAATATCTGAAGCCAACATTTATTTTGATATCTTTTCTGCTTTCAAAGGAAACAACTTCTAAAAATATAAATTCTCCCAAGACACGTT
This sequence comes from Bombina bombina, assembly GCF_027579735.1. Taxonomy (NCBI): domain Eukaryota; kingdom Metazoa; phylum Chordata; class Amphibia; order Anura; family Bombinatoridae; genus Bombina; species Bombina bombina. The sequence goes on along the minus strand of NC_069499.1, from coordinate 1,083,361,279 downwards.
CCCATTTAAAGAAAACAAGGGTGAAAATAACTTTCTTGCACCTGTGTTTAAGTATTCACTACCGGTCACTCTAACGCCAACAGTATATTCCAGTAAATACTTCTGATGAGAGAACCAATAAGCACAAGACTGAAATACTCTAGTATGTCTAGCCTCTCATTTTTACATGCTAAGGCTTTTCTCAGCTCAGCAAGTGAAGAAGTAAGCTTTTTTGAAAATGAAGCGTGATGTGCATCAAACATGGTTTTAAGAGAATTTAAAATAAATGTGGGGGGCATTGCAGACTAATCCATAGCTTGCAGGTCTTTAATTGCATCTGTTAAAATTGTAAGCTGTATATACCTGGTTTGTTCTGTTTTTTCCCTTTTCTCTTTTTAATTCATGTGCCTTTATGAAATTAGCACCTCTGCAGCTCTGCCTATTTAACAGCTAGAAGCTAAGTAATCTGTGGACTCTCAGGGCTACATTTATCTAGTGTCGAGCAGACATGTATAGCTATAGCGAATCATGTCCACTTAACATCGCATACGCTGTGCACATTTATCATTGCACAAGAATTTCTGGTAAAATGTTTGTGCAATGCCGCCCCCTGCTCACTGGCGGCCAATCAGCCACTAGCAGGGGCTGTCAATCATCCTGATCGGATCAGGATGATTTAAATCCACTACCTAAAAGGCATGATATATTACACTTATCAATAAAGCTAGACAGTTAGCTACGATATAAGTAGTGATAAGCTCTGAGATCAGGATGCAGTTTACTGAGTAGGAGGCATCAGTGTTTGTGATTTGCCTTTGTATTTATGCTGCTTTATTTCATTTATTTTCTTTTAGCCGATATACACAGATGGGATGTCCAGTTACCGTGGCAAACATCAAGCCTGCGTAGTGGCGTGGTCAAGACACCGTGAGTCTTCCAGGTACATCGCAGGTGTTTGGTGAGGGGTAACATATATATATATATATATATATATATATATATATATATATATATATATATATATGATGTATGTGAATATATTTTTATGTCTGAAGACGAGGCTAATACCCCGAAATGTCACTGTATTGATGGAAAAAAAACTTCACTAAGGAATAAAGTCCCAGAAAACTGCTTCCTATTTTGGGGATTACATATATATATATGGTGTATTAAAGGATTTTTTCACTGTATCTGAAGTCCAGTGAGTGTGAGTCTTTTTTCCACAGTATTAATCATCGTTAGACCAAACCCTGGCTGTTGTCATGTGAAGTGAGAGTGTGGGCCCTTTGGACTTCTGTATATATGTATATATATATATATATATATATATATATATATATATATATATTTGTGTGTGTGCTGTGTATGTTTGTTCATTATCCTTTGTTGCTGAATTATATATCTAATGCAAATATATTTTCTCTGGTAAATAGATCCTGTGGAATATGCAATGTGGTAAAATTCTGGAAATTGCGTAATTTCTACTTATTTTTTGCACAGAATTTCAAATCCATAATAACTGTATGCAGCAGTTAGTGTAATTAGGAAAATATACAGCTGTTAAAGTAAAACATATTTTTAAATAATGAAAGTTAGCTAATTGTTTGTGGACACGAGGATTACACTTCCAATGGCAATTATTTTTAAGATTCATACGTTGGCATAAACAAAGAGTTAGTTAATTTAAGATCAGAATAGGGCAAAGGTACAAGGAGAGTTAATGAAAAAGTAGACAATATTCTGAATGTATTTGTATATGTCAATGATTAAAAGTTACAGAAAATGCAGGACTAATAATGTGCTATGGTTGAGGTCAGAGGTAAAGGAAAAAGCTAAGAAAAATACAACTTTAATCCAGTATATACACTAATAGAAAGAAATAATCTGTTTCAAAAGTGAAAGTGCTTAATTCATAAAGTGTGAAATATATTTGTAAGATCTAATTCTGAAGGATCCTTATCTAAAGTCTCTATGTTATGTTGCAGGGCTTACAAGCATTGAGAAATCAGTAACACAGTACTCAAAAGGCTGATAAAAGGTCCTTGTCTCAAAAATGAACTGTGATTTGACAAATGGCATCTGATTCCTTTTTTGCTCAGCCGTGCCCCAGTTAGGAGATGGTAGCTGAGAAGAGCATGATTGGTATTAATTTACTAAAGCATTTCCTGCCATGTTCCTGAAAATGCATAAACAGAATGAGGGTATCAATCACATAGAGTACAATGGTTTGACATGATTTCATCAGGTCAGCGCATGCTAAACCAATAGCTGTCTATACATTATTCAGTATTGGATGCAATATGAGGCTTCTCTCTCTTTTGCTTTGTGCACATCATTATTTTCCCACACTCCCCTCTAGTGAGAATCTCACACTCATATACATAATATCCATCATACATTTTACATAACATAGCAAGGTGTGGTACATGGATTTATTTAACACTCTCAGCAAGCATATCATTACTTCATGGAATTAAAAGGACAAAGCATTAAAATCTAAACCACAGAATTAATATTTAAGGCTACAAAGCTGTAGAATGACTAATTACAGGCTTAAAGCATGACTAATGCATCATTTGTTTTAAATGAAAGAAATATTTTTTGTGTTTTCCTGACATAAATCACTACTCCATATTTACCAGAGTAGCAGTAATTTGAAACTCCCAAATATACATTCATTTTGAATTATCAATAGCGGTATGAGTCTAGAGTTCTCATTCAAGGTTTAGTTAGTTATTTCTGTCTAGATATCTGTGGCCCAGAAGATCGAAAATGCCACAAGGCAGTGAGATATTCAAAAAGGATCCGTCGTAATGTTGAGAAAGCCAGGGAAATATTCAAAAGGGCTGTCAGTACTGTTTAAAGGCAGCATCGCTGATAGGCATTTACCATTTCAGAGGGTGGCAAAGCTTTTCTGATACTGTCGATATATTCAAAGCAGCATAGCCAGCTACATCAAAGGTCTAAATGATCCCTTTACACAATGCTGTATAACAATAACATTTACACGTGTCAACAGAAATGCAACCCCTGTTCTTACAATAGTGAATTAAACATGTCAATAATACACCTATATGAGCTGGGGGAATTGTGGGTATGTGAAATATACAGTATATATACATTGTTTAATGTATATGTATTGCATAGTATAGCGTTTGCAAATGTATGTAAACTTTTGGTTTGATTGTATAAATCTTGTATTGTGTCCTTAGGCATGTTTTTTACTTATTTTAAAAAAATTGATTTCTCTTTTGCAATATTCATATTTTCATATTGAGATTGTGATTGTATGATTGTGTTTTATTTATAATATAGCAAACATGTTCTATATTAATATTTGAACATATTTGCTACAGTGTGATCACAATATTACAAGTAAAACACGCTCGCACAATCTCAATCGCAATATTATGAAATATGAATACAGGGAGTGCAGAATTATTAGGCAAATGAGTATTTTGACCACATCATCCTCTTTATGCATGTTGTCTTACTCCAAGCTCTATAGGCTCGAAAGCTTACTACCAATTAAGCATATTAGGTGATGTGCATCTCTGTAATGAGAAGGGGTGTGGTCTAATGACATCAACACCCTATATCAGGTGTGCATAATTATTAGGCAACTTCCTTTCCTTTGGCAAAATGGGTCAAAAGAAGGACTTGACAGGCTCAGAAAAGTAAAAAATAGTGAGCTATCTTGCAGAGGGATGCAGCACTCTTAAAATTGCAAAGCTTCTGAAGCGTGATCATCGAACAATCAAGCGTTTCATTCAAAATAGTCAACAGGGTCGCAAGAACCGTGTGGAAAAACCAAGGCGCAAAATAATTGCCCATGAACTGAGAAAAGTCAAGCGTGCAGCTGCCAAGATGCCACTTGCCACCAGTTTGGCCATATTTCAGAGCTGCAACATCACTGGAGTGCCCAAAAGCACAAGGTGTGCAATACTCAGAGACATGGCCAAGGTAAGAAAGGCTGAAAGACGACCACCACTGAACAAGAAACACAAGCTGAAACGTCAAGACTGGGCCAAGAAATATCTCAAGACTGATTTTTCTAAGGTTTTATGGACTGATGAAATGAGAGTGAGTCTTGATGGGCCAGATGGATGGGCCCGTGGCTGGATTGGTAAAGGGCAGAGAGCTCCAGTCCGACTCAGATGCCAGCAAGGTGGAGGTGGAGTACTGGTTTGGGCTGGTATCATCAAAGATGAGCTTGTGGGGCCTTTTCGGGTTGAGGATGGAGTCAAGCTCAACTCCCAGTCCTACTGCCAGTTTCTGGAAGACACCTTCTTCAAGCAGTGGTACAGGAAGAAGTCTGCATCCTTCAAGAAAAACATGATTTTCATGCAGGACAATGCTCCATCACACGCGTCCAAGTACTCCACAGCGTGGCTGGCAAGAAAGGGTATAACAGAAGAAAATCTAATGACATGGCCTCCTTGTTCACCTGATCTGAACCCCATTGAGAACCTGTGGTCCATCATCAAATGTGAGATTTACAAGGAGGGAAAACAGTACACCTCTCTGAACAGTGTCTGGGAGGCTGTGGTTGCTGCTGCACACAATGTTGATGGTGAACAGATCAAAACACTGACAGAATCCATGGATGGCAGACTTTTGAGTGTCCTTGCAAAGAAAGGTGGCTATATTGGTCACTGATTTGTTTTTGTTTTGTTTTTGAATGTCAGAAATGTATATTTGTGAATGTTGAGATGTTATATTGGTTTCACTGGTAAAAATAAATAATTGAAATGGGTATATATTTGTTTTGTGTTAAGTTGCCTAATAATTATGCACAGTAATAGTCACCTGCACACACAGATATCCCCCTAAAATAGCTAAAACTAAAAACAAACTAAAAACTACTTCCAAAAATATTCAGCTTTGATATTAATGAGTTTTTTGGGTTCATTGAGAACATGGTTGTTGTTCAATAATAAAATGAATCCTCAAAAATACAACTTGCCTAATAATTCTGCACTCCCTGTATTGTGAAGGCGCAAACGCTTTCTCAATATTATGGGAATATAAATCTTTAGAATGCACAATTGCATTCTTAAAATAAGTTAAAAAAAACACCTAAGGGCGCAATACAAATTTTTTACAATAACGTCTAATGTTTACATTAGACAATGTTTATACATATTTCCTATAACACATTCCCAGCTCCCATCATTTTAATGGGATTTTTTTGTTTTTATTAACAAAGTAGTTCGCAGACATGACTAATATATGGTCGTTCCATGGGAGTAACCTGTATTTTAATGGGGAAACTTTACCATGGGTTTCTAATATTCAAAAAGACTGTCCTCAATTTTAGCTATACCTTTTCTAGCCATATGAGTCTCGCCTGCTTTTCAGTGGCGATATTTCCCAGACAAATCTAGTGAATGTGCAGTGAAACATATGCATAATTTAAAGTGTTACTACACAGAAAACATATTTTAATTTTGCAAACGCACAGTCCATTTTGTGTAAACACACTTTAAAGACAGCCCCCCCACACCGCTGCCTAGATCGCAGCTGAGTGGCGATGTTGGCAGACTTTTGCTCAGGTTGCGATCCCCATTATATCCTGCGGGGGACACATTGCCATTCATAGCATGACGAAGTTCAGCCCACTTTTTAATATATCTCTAGACCAATGGACTGCAGGCCTGGCGAACCCAAACATGCAATTTCTCGTCTGTCCAACAATGTTTTGAATGTTAGGGCCTACGTGAGAGTGTGGCTGTATTAAACTGAAAAAAAAGAAACAGTCTTTGACTCTGCAAGTCTTTGTATATGTGAGGCTGTGAGTAACTATATTTTTTTAATGCAATAGGTAACTCTTTAAAAAGTGCCAAACAAAAAGCCAGCTAATAAAAGATCTGCTTCATATAGAGCCCTAAGCCTGCCTATCATACTTAATATGTACTTAATGGAAAATGTGCCATACATATATGCAGAAGACACACCGCCTTCCTGCACTTAAACCATTTGACTAATTTTAAACAAATACTTTACATCCTTAAACCCTAACATAGGAAATTTTTTTGCCCAAATACCTGTGAAATTAGCCCAAGGTCTCTTAAGTTTATTCTATTATGATGTATCCCTAAATCCATTCTCATGACCATTTAATCCACTTTGAGAGTATCTTGTCATGCCCTGCTATATTTTCAAGACTTCTTTGAGTTTTATGATTATGGGCTAGATAACAAGTGGTTCTCTATTAGCGTGCACAATATTTAAATATCACACCTGTGTTAACTTGCGCACGTAGAAAGTAAATGGTGACTCATGAACGCAAACAAATGCACTTGTCAATTTAGCGCAAGTGAACCCCTCGCATAAAAGGTTAGGGCTGCATAAAAATCTACACTAGACATATCAAAAATAAATTAAAACAAAACAGTTGCACTTATATATACACAGTCTGACATTAATTATTCATATTAAAAATAAAAAAATATAAGGTTTAAAAGGTATATGACAATGTGTTTGAATAGAATGGACTATAATGGATATATATATATATATATATATATATATATATATATATATACACACACACATACATGTCTTAATATGTGTATGTATGTATATAAACATATGTATATATGTGTATACATGTGTATTTATGTTTATATGCGTATATGGGCTCCTTTTATTAAGCAGCGGATGCTGCTTTAGGCGCCCATCGTTTCAGGCTCACCTAAAATGACGTAAATTAATAAGCAGCACCTTTTAGATGGCGGATTGAAATTATACCGATCCAATCTAGATGATTGACAGCCCCTGCTAACGGCCGATTGTGCAATGTTAAATGCGGACACAGTATGCTACAGCGAATCATGTCCGCTTGATAGTTAATAAATCTACCCCTATATGTACACATGTATAAACATACATGCATATGTATATATGCTTTGGATCCCTTTCCACTCAAAACCTGAAAACATGAAGAAATAAAAAACATTTTTATTCAATTGTAATTTTTAATAATGTGTTTAGCTGACATAGTTTAAAGCATCTTTTGACTTGGGTAAGAGAGAGTTCCCCTGGTTGATAAGCTGTATGTGTTGCATCTATGGTTGAGATAGAGAAATTAAGCAAATGATCTTTCTTGGGTTGCCCTGGGCAGAGTTTCAGGGCCTGATTGGCGTACTGGGATACTGGGAGATTTCCTGGTGGGCCACCACATCACCAGTTGCGGACCAATGGCAGCTTCAGCAGGGTGAAGCCATGGAGTAACCTGTGTGCACACAGAGCCTCTTACGACCAGTCTGCTGCAGGCCAGGCAGCTGGGGGTGGGGGGCTGGTGGCCGTTGCTTGGATGAGGACAAGTCTGAGCAGAGGGAGGCATAGCCAATTGTAAGGACCATGGGGGGACTCATACCTGGCTGAAAGGGGGATTCATTAGTCTAGCGAACTGGGGGTATAGAGGAAAGATTGTTATGCCCCTGCCTGTGTGGGACTTTTTCATGATGTACTTTGTTTTACTGAGCTCACAAGTTGCCTGATCACAGCAAATGGATTACTGCAATCCATAAACAAATAATGTTATTTTTAACATGTCATTGTTTCTAGCTTGTACCAGTGAAAATAATAGTTATATTTTGTAGTGTTTTATTTCATTGGGTTTTTAGATAAATTATATCTGGACTTTTTTTTCTAGTGCACCTAAACCTATAGCATATTGTACTTTTCAGATATAGAAACATTTCAGAACTGCTGTTTTAAAGTCTTGGCTACGTAGTTTGAACATAAACATCAAAAATATGTTTAAAATTTAAATTGACTTTAAAGCTTCTAATTGTGGGCTAGATTATGAGTACATTATTTCGAGCACGATATTGCAATATATTGATAGCATTAACTTACAGTCATATTACAAGTTGAAAGTAAATTACGATCACTCTCATTTTACGCTCAAACGTTTTAAGCAAGCTCAAAGTTTGTTTAAAGTGTTTGCATTTGAAAAAATTAGCACTAAACACAAAAATAACATAAAAAATATATTTCACAACCTACACCACTCACCCCCAACACTGTTAACCCCTAATCTTCCACATCTCCACATCAAAATACCCGCTACACTATTAACCCCTAATCCACCACATCCCTATGGCAGAATACTCCTCTATACTATTATCCCCTAGTCCACCATAACTCCTATCGCTATTAACCTCCTACACTATTAACCCCTTAACCGCCATAACCCCCTACAATAGTTAATGGGACACTGAACCCAATTTTTTTTCTTTTGTGATTCAGATAGAGCATGCAATTTTAAGCAACTTTCTAATGTATTCCTATTATCACATTTTCTTCATTCTCTTGGTATCTTTATTTGAAATGCAAGAATGTAAGTTTAGATGCCGGCCCATTTTTGGTGAACAACCTGGGTTATGAACCAAAAAAAGCTTAGATGCCTTCTTTTTCAAATAAAGATAGCAAGAGAAAAATTGATAATAAGAGTATATTAGAAAGTTGCATAAAATTGCATGCTCTATCTGAATTCCGAAAGAAAAAATGTGGGTTCAGTGTGCCTTTAACCCCTAATCTTTTAACACCTAAACAACCACATTCTCATCACAAACTACCCCTCTACACTATTAACCCATAAACCGCTATTACCCTATTATGATAACCCCCTACTGTATTTACCCTTTAACAGCTAACCCCCCAAGAACTAAAAATAAAAAATACTACTAAAAAAGTCCTATTGTAAAACTAAAGTACTCTAAAAAAAGAAACCCCCCTAAAAAACCTATTCTAAAACTAAAATAACCCAACAAATAAAAAAAAACTATCTTTTAAAAAATCCAATCTAAAAAAAAAGTGCTTTTGCAAAAAAATTGATCATAGCTTAAATTTTTTTTTCTAATGCTAAACCCAAAGGTTTAGACTACCCGTCATGAATCCGGCTTCTTTGGGGGGGCAGTGGAGGGTCCAAGGTGGTGCTCCTCTGTGTTCTTTTTGTGGTCCTCTTCTGATCTTCAACTTTATCCTTCTTCATGCTGCCACCGCAGTGCACTGAAGATTGAATGCAAGGTTCCCCCTTATATAGAGGTGCCTTTGCATTTCTATTTGCTCATTTTTTTCATTCCATTTAAAATCAGTCAATAGTAAAAGCCTTTACTCTATTGGCTGAATTTGAATTAAAAACTGATTGTGCTCCCTTTAGGATATGAAGCCAGAGCGACGACTAAGACAGTGACACAGACAGTGTCACTGTCTGTCACTGCTTCAGTTGTGCCTTGGGTGATGAGGGAGGTGGGTGGGTGGCCCATCGCCAGCGGGGGGGGGGGGGGCAGGAGGGGGAAGAAGGAGATGGTTTCTATGCTACAGCAAAAATATTATTAGTAAAGATGAAGGGATGAGGCAAATGGGCTTATAAGAGGGGGAAGGAAGGTCCTACACACAATCACTTGAAGGGGGAGGGGGAATTGCTACACTACATAACTTTCTTTTTTACTAATCAATAAGAAAAATTGAAAAAAGAAATAGATGCAAACTGGGTATTCTCAGACAGCTGCCACTACCTAAGATGGCGGAGATCTTTGGGGAGGGTTAGAGACTTAGAGCTGTTTTGGAAAGATCAGAGAGGTTGTGGGTGAGGGGGGATCCTACACACTAGAAAATAAAAAAATAAAATCAATTAATTTAAAAAAACAAACTTAAAACTTCATGCTGGCAGATTGTCTACCACTACCTAAGATGGTGGTGAGGAGTGTGGGTGGATAGCTGTTTTGGAGGGATCAGGGAGGTGGGAGATGTCAGGTGGGAGTCAAATACCTACATTATAATACAATTACCCTTACCAGCTAACTAATTAACCCCTTCACTGCCATGAATTTCAGACGTGTTGTGAACAGCTGCAATTAGTAGGTTTCTCATTACCAAAAACCAATGGCAAAGTCATGCATGTCTGCTATTTCTGAACAAAAGGGATCCAAGAAAAGCTTTTACAACCATTTGTGTTATGACTGCACAAGCAGTATGTAAATAATTTGAGTAAGAAACCCTATGTTTGTGCTTGAGTGTTAACTGCACTAGAATTAAGCTTTTTGCACTTGTCGGGTTTCGCTCGTATTATGGGTTGAAAATAAAGTGTTTACTCTTATGCGCTAACCCAACAAGCACAAAAAGCTGAACTTAGAATATGGGGTGCATACAAGACAATAGAGCAAAAAAAAAAAGTTAAGTAAAACAACCTACTTGCGCGCAAACCCGATTGCATATTCTCACGTGCGCTAACCCGGCATGAAAATATGAATATTTCACATTCCAATGTTCTTCATATAGAAGAATATGTTCTATTTATTCATAAATAAATATACATATATCTGATAGTATGTTGGTACAATAATATAGATTATATATAGATATATTATATCTATTAAGAAATTAAGAAGTACTTGGAACATATTTCCCTATGTGCAGAACATTGGAATGTGAAATATTTACAGTAAATACATAGTTAAAACATTTATTAAATATGAATATTACATACAGTACATATGCTTTTACATGTTTTTATCTACTTAACTGCAAATGATTCTGATGAACTTCTTTATATGTTTATATATGTGTAAATATTTATGTGTTTATATATGTGTGTGAATACATATATACATATAAATAAATACATATGTACACACATATAAAACACACACACACACATATATATATATATATATATATATATAATATATATATATATATATATATATATATACATACACACATCTTTAGACATCTATATACTGTATGTATGCATGTATGTCTATGTTAAAGGCCTTTGCCTGCCTTTTGTTTCTTATAACACCTGAGATTTCATATCTTTGGGCCCTAATAACTTTTGTGTGCAATGTTTTTTTTTTTGAACAATTGTTATTAGATGGTGTTATGAGTGTAAGTGTACTTTGTAATGTATTTTTTTTTTTAAATAATTTTTATTGAGGTAAAATGGCAAACAGAAATACAAATTCAGAAAGAAACATCATGGCAACATGCCCATTTGACATACACTAAATTTTACAAGATGAATTAAACAAGCATGTCTTTACAGCTGTAGAATCTGGTCTGAATTTAACCCAAAGGTATAATTTCTAGCCATGAGCATTACCTCGTTTTACATAGGTGCATGTACAAAGGACAAATAACACAAATCTAAACAGCTAACTGGGCATAAGCCTAGTTTCAACGACCTATACATAACCTTATGCAGGCTTGTGCTAGTCCTTGGAGTATTCAACAAAACTTGTAGCAAAGTAGCATATGTATATACATTTTCATTTGGACAACAGAAAATGAATTAACTAGTCATAGTTATATGGCCTGACACTTTTGTAAGGATTCTAGGTTCCAAGGACAGGCCTTTATGTGTCCATACCTTAACATCAGAACAGAAAACACTTCAAAAAATAAGAAATTAATAGTATATGCTGTATCTATTTTGTCACATAACCCCCTTGAAATATGTAGAAATTTGAAAGTGGCATACCTCCGTTAAAAGTTAGTGGCCACTCCTGAACCACAAGTGATAAAGAAAAATATGAGGTAAATGTAGGGGTTAAAGTTGTGGGTCCCTTTAGGCCCCAACATATTAGTGAGACTCTGGAGGAACATTAATGTTAGTTATATAGTGTAATGTATTTTTATGCGTTTTGTAACACTTTTTTGTTTCTCAAAACAGTTAAAGAGAGCTCTGAGGACACAGTAATCATTCTAGTGTAAATCGCGATTGTACTCAATAGATCACGTTTACTTTCAACTTGTAATAACAGCGGTTAACCCCATGTGTGTAAACACCTGCAAAAAAAACCTATATCGCTAATGTTTAACTGTTAGCGCTTCACTCGTAATCTAGCCCTATATCATTTTGATAGGTATATCCAAATAAAATAAGGCTCTATTTCTGTTTAATTTGGATGATAGCAAAGATGATAAAAATTCTCTGGTATTATGGGCAAGTTTTTCTCTTAAATTTCTGGTAGCGTAGGGGTTAATATACTAGTGCTACAAAAATAATAAAAAAATATATAATTTAGTGGACATTGTTTTTCTTTTGCCCACTATTTCCAATGACCTTACATATACATATACCTTAACAATATCATTAAATCATAGATGAATCCGATTTTGGGTACATATGTCCTTTTATGAGGGTTATAACAAGGCCACAAGTACAATATATGTTCATAACTGATGACACCACAAGATTATTTAAGGAAGATCTGAGTCTGCAAAATTCACAGACATATGCAGGGCAACTGAACAACTCACAAGCCGATAGGATTGAGCGTTTGATTAATTTGTTTTGCCGACCAAAAAAAAAGAGTATATCTGGGTCAGTACATTTTATATTTTCAATTGAAAAGGACATTTAAAACACCCATCACAGTACAGCTGAAACAGAACAAAAATAATGCCTCAGATTATTGTGTAGAAAGTTTATTAGCCAGCATAATAAAAAAAGACCCTTCAAGCACTAGGAGGTTATCGAGATTTCAGACTGTGCCGGGAAATTATGAATTTTATTTATAGTGATGCATTTCTGAAGGAAAGGAAGGAAATGTCACAGATTTCTAAAAAATTGTAAGAGCATCAGTATGTATCTTATAAAACATGAATTCTGAAATAAATGATATTAAACACAGTTTTACATCTCTATTGTTTTAGGCTGTCTACTGAACTGAATGAAATCTATGTGCCCAGCTTTTTTAAATCCCATAGACTTATTAGTAACTTGTTTTCTTTATATTAAAAAAAGTAATGGTGAGATATTTGAGAAAAAAAAATATAATACTTGCAAATGGTTGCAATAATAACTTACTAAATAGCTATAATACACAAATATTATGTAAGGAATTAAAGTGGACATTAAAATCAAAATGTAATTCCCTGTAAAATGTGTATCTGTGAATCTAAAAAAAAAAAAAAAAATCCTGTAATTTAACTTTCAAAGTTCTGGTTATATTGCTGGCCCCAGAGACGTAAGTGTGAATACTACATGATGCATTTTCCTAACCCTGCAACAAGCTAAACAGTCATTGATTGACCAGTACAGTCTCATTTATTGCTGCTTCTAATTAGCAACAGTAAAGAAAAAGATAAAAAAAAAATTGTCAAACATTATTTTGAGGGTTAAAGGGCCATTATACCCAAATGTTTAAACACTTGAAAGTGATGCAGCATAGCTGTAAAAAGCTGATTAGAAAATATCACCTGAACATCTCTATGTAAAAAAGAAAGATATTTTACCTCAAAAGTTCCTCAGTAGCCACCTCCCGTTGTAAAGGATTTCTAAGCAGCATATTAGTATGTCTGTTCCGGGACAACTGAAAGGATGAGCTTCGTGCACTCTCATATTATTTCACCAATCAGGTAAAGGAAGCTTACTATGAAATCTCATGAGAGTTAAGTCAAATCTCATGAGATCACAGTAAGAGTTCATGACCTCAGCACTGCTGATGCTGATTGGCTGCTGTTTATTTCTTCATTTTTTTTTATTTTTACCTGCAGCTGGGAGCAGCTGAGTATACCTTTTTACACAGAACTTACTCTGGTGAGCTGAGGAAATTGTGAGGTCAAATATCTTCCTTTTTTACATAGAGATACTCAGGTGATATTTTCCTGTCAGCTTTTTACAGTTATACTGCATCAGTTTCAAGTGATTTAGCATATGAGTATTATGTCCCTTTAAGTCTCAGACCTGGAATTTATGCAAATTTTATGAGCTAATTGGCATCTTTATTAGCTTTAAATATTTATTTTTAATGCAGATTTTTTGCAGTGCTGAACTTTATCGTTAAAATATACTATCCTGCATTATGTAAAAATAAAATTACTTTATAGAATACGAGTTTTACGTTATGAGTAGAAAAGCAGCGTTATGGGTTATAACGCTGCTTTTTCACTACCGCTGCTATTACGAGTCTTGTAGGTACAGCTGTCCCGCACACTTTTTTGGCCTTACCGCAAATTGCGTAAGTTAAAAGCAAAGTCTTTTTTCAATGGGACTTCCATAGCGCCGGTATTACAAGCTTTTTCTGGGAGGCCAAAAAGTGAGCGGTAAAGCCTATCCCGCAAGATTCGTAACGCATTCTAAAGTCAGTAGTTATGAGTTTTACACTACAAAGCCGTAGCATAAAACTAATAACTAAAGTGCTACAAATTACACTAACACCAATAAACTACCTATTAACCCTTTAACCGAGGCCCTCCCACATCGCAAACACTAAAACAAAATTATTAACCCCTAATCTGCCTCTCCCAACATCGCCGCCACTATAATAAACATATTAACCCCTAAACCGCCACACTCCCGCATCGCAAACACTAGTTAACTATTATTAATTCATAATCTGCCGCCCCTAACATCGCCGCAACCTACCTACATTTATTAACCCCCTAATCTGCCGCCCCAACGTCGCTGCCACTATACTAAATTTATTAACCCCTAAACCTAAGTCTAACCCTAACCATAACACCCCTAACTTAAATATAATTAAAATAAATCTAAATAAAATTCCTGTCATTACCTAAATAATTCCTATTTAAAACTAAATACTTACCTATAAAATAAACCCTAAGCTAGCTACAATATAACTAATAGTTGCATTTTATCTATCTTAGGGTTTATTTTTATTTTAAAGGCAAGTTTGTATTTATTTTAACTAGGTAGAATAGTTACTAAATAGTTATTAACTATTTACTAACTACCTAGTTATAATAAATACAAATTTACCTGTAAAATACAACCTAACCTGTCTTACACTAACACCTAACCTTACACTACAATTAAATAAATTAAATTAATTAAATACAATTACCTAAATTACAAAAAAACCCACTAAATTGCACAAAATAAAAAACAAATGATCAGATATTTAAACTAATTACACCTAATCTTATAGCCCTATGAAAATAAAAAAAGCCCCCCAAAATTAAAAAAACTCCTAGCCTAAACTACCAATAGCCATTAAAAGGTCCTTTTGCGGGGCATTGCCCCAAATAAATCAGCTCTTTTACCTGAAAAAAAATACAAACAACCCCCCCCCCAACAGTAAAACCCACCACCCACACAACCAACCCCTCAAATAAAATCATAACTAAAAAAACCTAAGCTCCCATTGTCCTGAAAAGGGCATTTGGATGGGCACTACCCTTAAAAGGGCATTTAGCTCTATTGCTGCCAAACCCTAATCTAAAACTAAAACCCACCCAATAAACCCTTAAAAAAAACTAATACTAACCACCGAAGATCCACTTACAGTTTTGAAGACCGGACATCCATCCTAAACAAAGCCGGGAGAAAGCCTCAGTGAAGCGGGAAGAAGTCCTCAACGTAGCCGGGAGAAGTCTTCATCCAAGCCGGCAGAAGTGGTCCTCCAGACGGGCAGAAGTCTTCATCCAGACAGCATCTTCTATCTTCATCCATCCGGAGCGGAGCGAGTCCATCTTCAAGACATCTGGCGCGGAGCATCCTCTTCTGTTGATGGCTAACGACAAATGAAGGTTCCTTTAAATGACGTCATCCAAGATGGCATCCCTTGAATTCCAATTGGCTGATAGAATTCTATCAGCCAATCGGCATTAAAGGTGAAAATATCCTATTGGCTGATGCAATCAGCCAATAGTATTGAGCTTCAATCCTATGGGCTGATAAAATCAGCCAATAGGATTGAGCTTGCATTCTATTGGCTGATTGGAACAGCCAATAGAATGCAAGCTCAATCCTATTGGCTGATTGTATCAGCCAATAGGATTGAAGCTCAATCCTATTGGCTGATTGCATCAGCCAATAGGATTTTTTCATCTTTAATTATGATTGGCTGATAGAATTCTATCAGCCAATCAGTATTCAAGGGACGCCATCTTGGATGACGTCATTTAAAGGAACCTTCATTCATCGTTAGCCGTCAACAGAAGAGGATGCTCCGTGCCGGATGTCTTGAAGATGGACCCGCTCTGTCTCTTTGTGTTGAAAACAGATTTAAAAAGCATGTGATAAGAGGCAGCCCTCAAAGGCTTAGAAATTAGCATATGAGCCTACCTATGTTTAGTTTAAACTAAGAATACCAAGAGAAAAAAGCAAATTTGATGATGCAAGTAACTTGGAAAGTTGATTAAAATTAAAAGTTCTATCTGAATAATGAAAGTTTAATTTATACTAGACTGTCCCTTTAAGTTAGGGGTGTTAGGATTAGGGTTAGACTTAGGTTTAGGGGTTAATAAATTTAGTATAGTGGCAGAGACGTTGGGGCAGCAGATTAGGGGTTAATAATCTTTAACTAGTGTTTGCGATGCGGGAGTGCGTCAGTTTAGGGGTTAATATGTTTATTATAGTGGAGGCCATGTCCAGAGCAGCAGATTAGGGGTTAATAAGTGTAGGTAGGTTGCGGCGACATTGGGGGTGGGAGATTAGGTGTGTGTGAGATTAGGGGTTAATAAGTATATTGTAGGTGTTGGTGATGTCAGGGGCAGCAGATTAGGCGTGTTTAGACTCGGGGTTTATGTTAGGGTGTTAGGTGTAAACATAAATTTTGTTTCCCCATAGGAATCAATGGGGCTGCGTTATGGAGCTTTACGCTGCTTTTTTGCAGGTGTTAGGCTTTTTATCAGCCAGCTCTCCCCATTGATGTCTATGGGGAAATCGTGCATGAACAAGTAAAACCAGCTCACCGCTGACTTAAGCAGCGCTGGTATTGGAGTGCGGTATGGAGCACAATTTTGCTCTACGCTCACTTCTTGCCTAATAATGCCGGGTTTAGGAAAACCTGTAATACCAGCACTGTAGGTAAGTGAGCGGTGACAATTACGTGCAAGTAAGCACCGCACCCCTCTTACCGCAAACCTCGTAATCTAGCCGTATGATTTTGTATTTTAATATGCAGTGTAATAGTGTATGTGTCTGATACAGAGCAGCTTTGATTTTTCTTTAAAAAACAGGAGCAGTGAGTACAAGCTTTATGAATGTTGAAATTGAGAGTGACCTTTAAGGGATATAATAGAGGAAGAAAATGTTATAATATGTTAGAGCCTTTTATTATTGCACTATTGAATTTATATAAATGTGTGTTTAACTCCTTGCGAAAAGAGATCAAACACATAGTTAAAGTTAGCTCCAGAGCATCAATGCTCTACTGGGAGCTAGCTAACACATCTGATGAACCAATAACAAGAGACAAATGTGTGTAGCAGTGATGTGCGGTGATATCAGAGGTTGGTGAGACACTGGCTATGATACACCTGAGAAACACATATATGAACCCAATAGAGGTATCTTAAATTTACAATAAAATTAGCAGGTTAGACAATGACACAAAATGAGAGGATGCAGCAATCAGCACTGCAATTACCTGCTACTGGCTACAGCCTTCACCACACATAAACACAAGCACTCACATATAGTGCAGGAACTAGTAAGAACAAAGGACAGGAAGTGTGAGAGGTTCAAATCATCCTAATGACACAAAATGAGAGGCTGCAGCAATCAGGACCTCAATCAGTACTGTAATTAACTGCTTCACATATAGTGTGGGGAGAGGAAGGGACAGAGGGATGGAGGAAGGGAAAGATGGAGATAGAGAGGGGAGCAGAAGGGAGAGAGGGGGAGGGGGTGAGAGAGAGGGGATGAGAGAGAGGGGGAGGGAGAAGGGGAGAGAGAGGGGGGGGAAGGGGGGAGAGAGGGGTGAGGGAGAGAGAGGGAGGGAGAGAGAGGGGGTGGAGAGAGAGAGAAAGAGAGAGAGTAAGGGAGAGAGAGTGAAAGAGAGAGAGAAAGGGGGAGCGGGAGAGAAAGAGGGGGGAGAGAGAGGGGGGAGGGAGAGAGAGAGGCGGGAGAGAGGGAGGGAGAGAGGGGGGAGGGAGGGAGAGAGCGGGGGAGGGGGGCAGGGAGGGAGAGAGGGGTGAGGGAGAGATTGAGGGAGAGAGAGGGGGGATGGAGAGAGAGAGAAAGAGAGAGAGAGTAAGGTGTCTAAATATATCCAATGGTGTAACTCACCAGAAACTGGCAAATAAACAGTTAACAAGAAAGGCGGTAAGAAATCAGGGCTTTAAAAGGCAGAAATTCGACCTATTCAGGTATCTTGAAAAGGCTGACAGCCGAAACGCGTAGAAACCTGAATTCTAATCCACAGCTACATGCTGTTACTCAAAAGGCAACGGAAACCTACAAGGATTTATCCCCAAAGGGGATATAACATCACGTCCGGAAGAGCGGATTTACTACCATCAAGCTCCGGTTACCCTGCCACCCGAGAGGCTAAGTGTTTGTTTCACTGCTTAAAAGAAGTCTGAGAGGAGTCCACAGAGGAAAGGTAAACCAGCTTCAATTCCAGGAGAGACCGAATTCCCCTTTTTACATTGCCCGGTAAATGGAGGGTGGATGACACAGGGCTCCACCAGAACCATTTGCTTGGGGAACATCTCATCAGAAACAGTGAACTGTTCATCAAGAAAGAGGAAGAAGTTATCAAAAAAACGTATGTAAATTAAAATTACAGTTTTTGCAAAATCACGATTATACCTATACCGGTTCTAGATGAACTGCATAAGTTTAACAGATGTATTAACTACACGAAGATAGAAAAATTATATACATCGTAATATCGCCTTTAAAGCCAGATAAGTTACACCATAAAAATACCTTGCAAAAAGACATTGTTTTGAAGCCCCTAATTTCAGCCTAAATTGGATATCCAAAGAGCAAGGGGCCGAAAAAATAAGCTACTGTAATATAATTTAAGTGAAACATTGTATAAGAATGCGTAAAATGTATTACATTGTATCCTTATGTTAAATAGCTAAGATGCTATAAAAAGAGATTTAGAACCACTCTCTCTGTTAAGTTTTAAATTGCTTAATTATTCTCACAAATATATATACATATTTTTACTGACACCGGTGACAATTGAGTATTTTAGGAATTTTAACTAGAAGTTTTTTGAGCCAATGGTTTTTATGGTTGTTCAGTATAACTTAATCATTTCGATTTTATGATTCGTGTAAATGTATAGTTTAATCAATTTTTAAACTAAATTAGAGGTATATTATCTGACCTTACACCATATCAACAGACAAGATACACTGTCTAAAGGAGATAAAGATAAGAGATTTTATATGCTAAATCACAAACAACATTGAGGAAATACACAAAGTAAGAAAACATAAGGGGATATACTCACAAATTAATATTTTCTAGCAATACCCATTTGTTATTTATATATACAATATTTTTATAGTTCTTATTGGGGCATATGTTGTTATAGGCTAATTAGGATGTGCTTAGAGCTGCAATATAAGGAAAAAGTAAATTCTGAGGGGGGGGGGGGGTCTTAGGCATCTTCTCCTATAATCTTCAAATGTTTTATTTATTAATTTGATTCCAATCAATTATTCTTGGCTGTTAAGTGGGGGAGCATGACTATTCCAGGTGACTTGGCAACTGGTTGTGAGAAATGTACAAAGTAAATTTGAGCTGCCATTGTTCGGAGTGGGGGGTTTAGGGGCCTACAGGTTAAACAGTGTCTAGAGCAGCACAAAAATGAAATATTACACCGGGTGTACATGATGTAATTTATCATGACTGACACAGATCACATGAGGACCAGTCTGCTTAATAATTATTTAATTCAGCAGTGGCACACTACACTGGCACCAGTAATGGTTCCTCACACAAATCAGAGACAGAGTCAGTCAGTACACCTCTTTTTTTACCCCCTACCCGGCCTACCGGTATGTTGTGCTGTGTAACGGTCTGTTCCTCAGGCAGGGGCCAGGGCAGCAGCTGATGATGTTGTCTAGAAGTCATCCAGAGTCCGGATCTACCTCTGTCTGTCTTACTCTCTTAAATTTGAAGAGCCTGGGCTGCTCAGGTCAGGAACACCAACTGGTCGGAGTATCACGCACAGCAGTCTCTGTCACTCTGTTATTCCCCCCAGACAGTGGTCCTCGCTTTGCGCAGCAGGGAGTCAAACAACTCTGGTCAGTACGTTCTCCTGGTGCTGTCAATAACCAGGATAACATACATGACCGGCGTTGATTGGTTGAGGCTCCCAGCAAAATAAGATGCCTCACTAGAGATGCCTCTATAAAAGTTTTTTTAGCCACGCTGCAGCTACAAATAACCACCGGGTGGCGCAGCAGAGCGGCTAGTGATAAAAATATTGAGCAATAGAGAGGAAGCAGAACCCACTACCTCTATTGTGCAATATTAGAACATTTAATTTCAAGTTGCTCCAAATGGCAGGTGTGGCAGTGCCTCACCTGCCTTCTATAAATGCACATCACTGGTGTGTAGCCAACAATCACCAGCTAGCTTCCAGTACTGTAGGATATGTACGTATTTCTTTTTCAACAAAGAATGCCAAGAGAGCAAAGTAAATTATGATAATAGAGGTGAACTTAAATTAAATGCTCTATCTGAATCGTGCACATTAAATTTTGACTTTACTAACGTTTTAAAGGTGCAATAAACAACATTTCTCTTGTGCTAAAGAATCACATATCAGCCAAGTCTTAACATTTTTAAAAGAAGCTAACATCCTTTTTGCTACAATTATTTTTTATAATATCCAAACTCCGGCCACCATTTGCCTTATTTGTCAGTGGCGTATCTGGGGGTGGGGCAACAGGGCAATTGCGACAGGCAGCTGCCTCCGAGCTAAATTGAACATTTATGATATTTTTACAAATGATTTTCTTTTAGAGGCCGGATATGGATGGGAGGGCGGACAGCGCCTAAGACTAAATACCGGCTACACTATTAGGAAGACCCCCTATTAGGTCTAGGAGTAATAGCAGTGGAGGATAAATAGGAGCGCCTAGGGCTTAGGTATAAACAGGAATCACACTATGATTAAAAATACATTAATTTATTATACCCTCTAAATATAAACAAAAATATTAAAATATTAAAATGAATACGACCATTGATTGGAACAAGTTATTTGGACCCTTGTTAGAGGATCTTAGCTTAATTGGATCAGTTTCTCTTCTGGTTGTTACAGATATAGAAATTAAAACATGTGCTGTGCTTAATCGCAATAAGAAATTAAAACAATACTGTGCTTGATCACAATAATAAATTAACTTAGCTTAGTTACACAACATATAGTACATATAATTGTGACAAGATAGTGAAAATCGGTGATCAAAATGCTAATGTGGAAAACTGTGATCAAAAAATATTGTACCAAACAAAAGGGGTAGAAAAAATTCAAGGATATTCAAATAGTCAAAAAATCGAAAAATCGAAAAATCGAAAAATCAAAAGGTGAAGAAATGAAAAAATAAAAGACAAAACCGGTTTGTCAAAAAGGTGAATTATAAATATGTATATGTGCTTAAAAAAGTTTTGTGAAAAATTGTGTCACAATAGTAATAGTGATTATAATCAATTCTACAATCAACCATAATACATACTCCTATTAGGAAAAGAATCTCATATAATATGCTATAATATTGGCCCAAACAACAAATCAAAAAACAATATGGTAACAATATTCTCGTTACTAATATGGGCTAAATGAATTGCAATGTTGCTAGCAAAAACTTACAGATATGTCAATAAATTATTAAAAAATACAAAATATTAAATATAAAATATAAAATATACAAAATATTAAAAAATACAGATTCTATAAAATGTCCAAGTGATAGGTCCAATTGGAAATAATCCAAACTGTGGGAAACTGTTGGAAGGGAATAAAAACAATATCGTTAGAGGCTGTCCTGATCCAGAATCCTAGTCCTTACAACATGGACCTGAGAACAAAAACAGAAAAAATCCTCACATAAAGGGCCTATAGGATAAAGTCTAATGGTAATCAAACTTACCCCAAAAGCCAAAAGTCCTGGTACTGATGAAGCCTCACAAATCTCTACGCGTTTTGGCCCTGCAGCGGAGCCTTTCTCAAGATTTATTTTAGAGGCCAGCAGATAGCATTGTTAGATGAAGAGCTTCCGCAGTGGTATTTGCTCTCCAGCCTGAGCTTCCGCCCTGCAAGTTACCTCCTTGTCTTCACATGAAGATGATGTACTGCTGCATGCATGGATGAGATTCTACTTCATTAGGTAAGTGGATTTGGGATGGCTGTGCTGTAGTGTGTATGTCATTGTAAAGCAAGCAGTGTAATTTTAGTGTAAATTCTTATGTGTGTGTCTCTGTATGTACATGTGTGTGTTTGTGTATATGTGTGTTTGTGTATATGTGGATGTGCATGTGTATATGTGTGTGTATATTTGTGTGTGTGTGTATATGTGTCTGTGTATATGTTTGTGTATATGTGTTTCTGTTTGTGCCTGTGTATATGTGCATGTGTGTGTATAAGTGTTTGTGTATATGTGCATGTATATGTTTGTGTGTGTATACGTGTTTATGTATATGTGTGTTTGTGTCTATGTGAATGTGTGTGTGTGTGTATATGTATATACTTGTGTATCTGTGCTTGTGAGTGTGTACATATATATATATATATACACGTGCTTGTGTGTGTATATGTGTGTGTGTATGTATATACTTGTGTGTCGGTGCTTGTGAGTGTGTATATATATATATATTTATATATATATATATACATGTGCTTGTGTGTGCGTATATTTGTGTGTGTGTATGTATATATGTGTGTATATATATATATATATACACGTGCTTGTGTGTGCGTATATGTGTGTGTTTGTGTATATGTACATTTATTTTTGTGTGTATGTATATGTGTATTTGTGTTTATTTGCATGTATTTGTGTACATGTGCATTTGTGTGTATTTGCATGTATATGTGTGTATATGTATGTGTGATGAGCAAATGTGCTGAAAGTGTAATCCGTTTGGTAGAACAAATAGTCCTGTGGACATTCGTTTTGGACAATCGAATGTTAATAAAAATGAAAATCCATTCAAATTCGGTAACTGAATGTTACTTTCATTTTTGAATGTTCATAATTGGATTGAATATCCATATTTGAAATTTTGAATGTAACATTTGATTTAACAAATACTATTCAGAAGTTCAATAGTTCATATGGTAGGGAATTTAGCAAATTGATACATACTGTGATTCAGACAGAGAATACAATTTAAAAAAAAACATTTCCAATTTACTTCTATTATCAAATTTGTTTTGTTACTATGTTGTACTTTGTTGAAGAGACACCTAGATAGGTGTCTGGGGCACTACATGACAGGAAACAGTGCTGCCATCTAGTGCTCTTGCAAATGGATAGCATTCTTGAAAAACTGCAGCCATATAGTGCTACAGACACGTGCACACTCCTGAGCTTACATTCCTGCTTTTCAACAAAAGAGAACAAAGAACATGTGATAATAGAAGTAAATTAGAAGTTGTTTAAGATCACATGCTCTATCTGAATCATGAAAGAAAAATGTTGGGTTTCATATCGTTTAATGGGGTATGATCTAATGTGCAGGTTTATCTGTGATTGTTAGGCAAGTATGTGGATCTATGCCTAAAGCTAGTACCATCACATCATTTGGAACTTTGAAATTATGGGGTAGATTTACAGCATACGCTGTCGGCTTTTATCATTGCACAAGCATTTCTGGTGAAATGCTTGTGCAATGCCGCCCCTGCACATTCGCGGCCAAAAGGTGGCGGATGAGGTAAGGCACAGCGTTCTTAACACCACTGCTTCTTAACTCCTGTTTCCGGCGAGCCTGAAGGCTCGTGCAGAATAAACAGCATACGCTGCTTAGTAAATCGGCCCCTATATCTCTTGAAATAAACAAGGTTTTGCATTATAGCTACCTTATATACCAGGATTTGGAAATGTTGGGTGCTTCATATTAAGATTTTGGACTGATTCCATATGCTAACATTTTTTTTATGCTACTGTGATAATGTTTTTTTTTCCTCTATATATTTTATGGATCTTTTTTTAATTATGAACATTTTAGAGATTAATAAAGATTTTGATACATTTTGTAAATGTAATTTAAAATAATGCTGAAATCCTTTTCTGTCTGAGATTAAAAATAATTATATCTTTACTCTTTCAATTTCAAAGTTAAAATTATACTTTAAGGGTCTTAACCATTTGAGATAAACACATACACATTTCAAGTTTTTGGCTAATCCCTTAAAGTGTCATAAAACATGTTGAGATCTGTGCATATCCTAAAAGGGCTAATTAAGTAAAAAATAGTTTGCATACAAAATGTTTAAAAATTGCTGGAAAGTATTTTAAAATCATTTTCAAAAACAATCAAAATTAGTAACATAGCCATGCTCTCTGGAGTAGTCTGATCCACCCCTCCTTATCAGTGTTTAGTATCAGAAACACAGGCATTGTATTTAAACTGAGTTCACAGCAGCTTATTTGCTTCTAGGTATGCTCCAGCATATAATGAGTGTTAAAGTCTTGCATTCTACTAAATCAAAACTGAATATAGATACAGCCATAGAAAGAATTGTGTGGTGGGAGTTAGA
The DNA here is from genome assembly GCF_027579735.1 of Bombina bombina. Lineage (NCBI taxonomy): Eukaryota > Metazoa > Chordata > Amphibia > Anura > Bombinatoridae > Bombina > Bombina bombina. The sequence goes on along the minus strand of NC_069499.1, from coordinate 1,083,336,860 downwards.
GCTGTACAATTCTGAAACTTAAAAGAAAATGTTAATGGCGAGGTACTGCAGTATAAATTTGCAGGTAAAGTAATTAAAGTATATATTATTATATTTTGTCTCTATCCCAATTTGTTTTATGTCTCTTTAAGGACAGATGATTTTTCCAGTTTCCGTTCTTAAATGACGCAGACAAATTTAACATTTTTGCTCAGTATTATTTGGAATATAATTATCTGCTCTCTTGTTAAGTGTGCCCATATATATTATAAACCATTTTTAACAAAAAGGCCTTTGTAGTGATATCTATACTATAATCGCGTTTGTAACGCGTCAGTCGCTGTTGCCAGTTGCGCACGCATCCTCAAAGGAATGTTGGCTGCGCGAGGCATCCAGGTGGATTCTGGCATTCAGGTGGATTCCGAAAATGGCAGCCTCAGCACCGGTCCTCGGTACCTTGCATTCCTATTGGCTGAAATTTTGAAATCAGCTAATAGGATGAGTGCTACTGAAATCTTATTGGCTAATTTGAACAGCCAATAGGATTTCAGTAGCTCTAATCCTATTGGCTGATTTCAAAATTTCAGGCAATAGGAATGCAAGGTACTTAAATTGATTGCGGTACCTTGCATTCAATCTTCAGTCTACGACAGACATCGAATGAAGAGGAGCCTCCATGCCACCGAGGAATGCCGCCGCCAAAGACCGCCGCCATTGAGGACCGCTGCTTAGGATCCAGGCATCGGGAACACAGTTTTGCATCTCCGCTCCATGTCGCCTTCACTCCGGATGAAGATAGAAGATGATGGATCCATCTGGAAGAAGACCTTCTCCACTGGACTTTAGGAACAGTTAATACCTATTTGGGGCTTAGGTTTAGGCTTTTTTATTAAAATTTTTGAGGTGGGTTTTTTTTTAGATTAGGGTTTTTTGGGCTTGAAAAATAGCTGATTGCCTTTTTAAGGGCAGTAAAAGAGCTGAATGCCCTTTTAAGGGCAATGCCCATACAAATGTCCCTTTAGGGGCAATGGGTAGTTAAGTTTTTTTTAGTGTTAGTTTTTTAATTTTGGGGGATTTGGTGGGGGTTTTTACTGTTAGGGGGGACTTAGTATTTTTTAGAGGTAAAAGAGCTGTTTAACTTAGGGCAATGCCCTACAAAAGGCCCTTTTAAGGGCTATTGGTAGTTTAGTATTAGATTAGGGGGTGTTTTTATTTTGCTTTGTTTTCTATTTTTATAGGGGTATTAGTTTAGGTTTATATTTTTATTTTGGATAGATTTGTTTATTTTTTTTCTGTAATTTTACTTTTTTATTTTTTGAACTTTAGCTTGGGGGTTTGTATTTTTTTTAAAATAGACTGCCCTATGGGCAGGCTTATCACCTAGGGTGAATATAAAAAAAAAGAATTTAATATTGAAAAATTGAAAAACATAATTGAAAAATAATTTTTGTCTACAAAATAAGTGAAGCTAAAGAAAAAAAACTCCAAATAGATTCATTATGTTGTCCTGATTTTATGAATACCCCATATGTCTAGGTTTCCTTGTAAATTATAGCAAATATAGCCCAAATACTAAAAAGATGGAATTATTGCTTTAAAGCTAAAATTTGCTATGTTTGAACTATAAGCTTAATAGCGGTCATCCAATTCAAATAGCTACACAAAAGTATCTATGATAGCTCAAAGATAAAGGATATATTCAATAACCCACTGACTAGCTTGATAAATAATTTTAAAAAATCAGGCTTAAAAGTCACAAGGGTGAGTAGCTACCGGTAGCAAAGATGAAATATCTCAAACTTAATGTCAATTGTATGTTTAGCAAGCATGTATCTCGTGTAAATGAGCCACCACACTGAAAGGCATTCAATCAGAGGGACACCTTGTTAGCCTGGGGTGGTCTCCATAGGGTTATTTCTACAATCCCTCGCTTGTGAAGCATGCAAAAAAAGCACAGTCTTGCAGCTATTACGAGACCTGTAGGAAAAGCCCATGACACAGCCGCCGTACATGGTATGGCACTTGTCCTTAAGGGCTTAACAGATGCCATACCCTGCACAGCATCTATCATAAAGGGGTTAAGCTTCTCCTAAGATTTATAGTTTGTATCATTTTGAACCTAATGCTCTTATAAAATATGTATCAAGATGGTTGTACAGCTTTTTATTCAGTTCTAAGTATTCACCATTTTTGTTATCAATCATATGACATCTAAACGGTCATGCTACCCAAGGATGGTCCTTTCCTTACATAAAGGGATTAATTTTTTACAAAAACAGACGCCTAGATTTAGAGTTCTGTGGCCAAAGGGGTGCGTAGCTAACGCTGGCTTTTTTCTGGCCGCACCTTTTAAATACCGTTGGTATTGAGAGTTCACAGATTAGCTGCTTTAAGCTCCAAAAAAGGAGCGTAGAGCATATTTAACGCGACTTCAACTCTCGATACCAGCGGTGCTTACGGATGGGGCCAGCTTCAAAAACGTGCTTGTGCACGATTCCCCCATAGAAAACAATGGGGCTGTTTGAGATGAAAAAAAACACCTGCAAAAAAGCCGCGTTCAGCTCCTAACGCAGCCCCATTGTTTGCTATGGGGAAACACTTCCTACGTCTGCACCTAACACTCTAACATGTACCCCGAGTCTAAACACCCCTAACCTTACACTTATTAACCCCTATTTTGCCGCCCCCGCTATCGCTGACACCTGCATATTTTTTAACCCCTAATCTGCCGCTCCGTAAACCGCCGCTACTTACATTATCCCTATGTACCCCTAATCTGCTGCCCCTAACACCGCCGACCCCTATATAATATTTATTAACCCCTAATCTGCCCCCACAACGTCGCCTCCACCTGCCTACATTTATTAACGCCTAATCTGCCGAGCGGACCGCACCGCTATTATAATAAATTTATTAACCCCTAATCCGCCTCACTAACCCTATAATAAATAGTATTAACCCCTAATCTGCCCTCCCTAACATCGCCGACACCTAACTTCAAGTATTAACCCCTAATCTGCCGACCGAACCGCACCGCTACTATAATAAATGTATTAACCCCTAATCCTCCTCACTCCCGCCTTAATAACCCTATAATAAATAGTAGTAACCCCTAATCTGCCCTCCCTAACATCGCCGACACCTAACTTCAAACATTAACCCCTAATCTGCCGACTGGAGCTCACCGCTATTCTAATAAATGTATTAACCCCTAAAGCTAAGTCTAAACCTAACACTAACACCCCCCTAAGTTAAATATAATTTAAATCTAACGAAATTAATTAACTCTTATTAAATAAATTATTCCTATTTAAAGCTAAATACTTACCTGTAAAATAAATACTAATATAGTTACAATATAAATTATAATTATATTATAGCTATTTTAGGATTTATATTTATTTTACAGGCAACTTTGTATTTATTTTAACCAGGTACAATAGCTATTAAATAGTTAAGAACTATTTAATAGCTAAAATAGTTTAAATAATTACAAAATTACCTGTAAAATAAATCCTAACCTAAGTTACAATTAAACCTAACACTATACTATCAATAAATTTATTAAATAAAATACCTACAATTACCTACAATTAAACCTAACACTACACTATCAATACATTAATTAAATATTAATTAAATACAATATCTACAAATAAATACAATGAAATAAACTAACTAAAGTACAAAAAATAAAAAAGAACTAAGTTACAAAAAATAAAAAAATATTTACAAACATCAGAAAAATGTTACAACAATTTTAAACTAATTACACCTACTCTAAGCCCCCTAATAAAATAACAAAGCTCCCCAAAATAAAAAAATGCCCTACCCTATTCTAAATTACAAAAGTTCAAAGCTCTTTTACCTTACCAGCCCTGAACAGGGCCCTTTGCGGGGCATGCCCCAAAGAATTCAGCTCTTTTGCCTGTAAAAAAAACACATACAATACCCCCCCAACATTACAACCCACCACCCACATACCCCTAATCTAACCCAAACCCCCTTAAATAAACCTAACACTAAGCCCCTGAAGATCTTCCTACCTTATCTTCACCATACCAGGTTTACCGATCGATCCAGAAGAGCTCCTCCAATGTCTTGATCCAAGCCCAAGCGGGGGGCTGAAGATGTCCATGATCCGGCTGAAGTCTTCATCCAAGCGGGAGCTGAAGAGGTCCATGATCCGGCTGAAGTCTTCATCCAAGCGGGAGTTGAAGAGGTCCATGATCCGGCTGAAGTCTTCTATCAACGGCATCTTCAATCTTCTTTCTTCCGGAGCCATCATCTTCCAGTCGACGCGGAACATCCTCTTCTCCCGACGCCTACTCGCCGAATGACGGTTCCTTTAAATGACGTCATCCAAGATGGCGTCCGTAGAATTCCGATTGGCTGATAGGATTCTATCAGCCAATCGGAATTAAGGTAGGAAAATTCTGATTGGCTGATGGAATCAGCCAATCAGATTGAGCTTGCATTCTATTGGCTGATCGGAACAGCCAATAGAATGCAAGCTCAATCTGATTGGCTGATCGGATCAGCCAATCGGATTGAACTTCAATCTGATTGGCTGATTCCATCAGCCAATCAGAATTTTCCTACCTTAATTCCGATTGGCTGATAGAATCCTATCAGCCAATCGGAATTCAACGGACGCCATCTTGGATGACGTCATTTAAAGGAATCGTCATTCGGTGAGTAGGCGTCGGGAGAAGAGGATGTTCCGCGTCGGCTGGAAGATGATGGTTCCGGAAGAAAGAAGATTGAAGATGCCGTTGATAGAAGAATTCAGCCGGATCATGGACCTCTTTAACTCCCGCTTGGATAAAGACTTCAGCCGGATAATGGACATCTTCAGCCCCCTGCTTGGGCTTTGATCAAGACATCGGAGGAGCTCTTCTGGATCGATCGGTGAACCTGGTATGGTGAAGATAAGGTAGGAAGATCTTCAGGGGCTTAGTGTTAGGTTTATTTAAGGGGGTTTTGGGTTAGATTAGGGGTATGTGGGTGGTGGGTTGTAATGTTGGGGGGGTATTGTATTTGTTTTTTTTACAGGCAAAAGAGCAGCAGATTAGGGGTATAATGTAGGTGGCGGCGCTTTGCGATCGGCAGATTAAGGGTTAATTATTGTAGGTAGCTGGCGGCGACGTTGTGGGGGCCGGTTAGGGGTTAATAAATATAATATAGGGGTCAGCGGTGTTAGGGGCAGCAGATTAGGGGTACATAAGTATAACGTAGGTGGCGGTCGGCAGATTAGGCGTTAAAAATTTTTATTAGAGTGGCGGCGATGTGGGGGGACCTCGGTTTAGGGGTATATAGGTAGTTTATGGGTGTTAGTATACTTTAGAGCACAGTAGTTAAGAGCTTTATAAACCGGCGTTAGCCCAGAAAGCTCTTAACTACTGACTTTTTTCTGCGGCTGGATTTTTGTCGTTAGATTTCTAACGCTCACTTCAGCCACGACTCTAAATACCGGAGTTAGAAAGATCCCATTGAAAAGATAGGATACGCAAATGACGTAAGGGGATCTGCGGTATGGCTGCAAAGTGAGCGTTAGACCCTTTCCTAACTGACTCCAAATACCGGCGGTAGCCTAAAACCAGCGTTAGGAGCCTCTAACGCTGGTTTTGACGGCTACCGCCAAACTCTAAATCTAGGCCAGAGATAGTTTTATTATTTTCCCCCTTCTATTACTATAAATATGGTGCATAATGATGTCCACATTAATCATGTGATAGCTAAAAAGTCACATGACTACCATGAAAATGTGTAGATTCACCTTTTTTAAATTAGTTTTTTGGTTTTAGGTGTATTGATATTTTTTTAGCTGAGCAATAAACAAAGATTTTGAACCCTTTACATTTATTAAAGGGACAGTCTAGTCAAAATTAAACTTTTATGATTCAGATAGGGCATGTAACTTCAAACAACTTTCCAATTTACTTTTATCATCAAATGTACTTTGTTCTCTTGGTATTCTTATTTGAAAGCTAAAGATAGGTAGGCTCAAAAGCTAATTTCGAAGCCTGTAAAGGCCGCCTCTTATCTGAATGCATTTGACAGTTTTTTTTTCACAGCTAGAGGGTGTTAGTTATTGTGTGATATATATATATATATATATATATATATATACAGTATATATATATATATATATATATATATATATATATATATATATATATATACATTGTGCTCATGCCTGTGGAGTTGAGTTTATTATAAGAGAGGGAACTTATTGGCTAAAATGCAAGTCTGTCAAAATAACTGAGTCTGCAGAGGCTTACATATAATGTAATCACAGAGGTAAAAAGTATATTAATATAACCGTATTGGTGATGCAAAACTGCGGAATTGGTAATAAAGGGATTATCTATCTTTTTAAATAATAACAATTCTGGAGAAGACTGTCCCTTTAATATAAAGCTGGAGTTTATTTGAAGCTGGAGTTTATTGGAGGCGTTGATATTTCAGATATACAATTAATATATTTTGTATATTACAAGGTCTGGTTCTTTGGCTTTCTAATTTAATTACGGCTAGATTTAGAGTTTTGTCGGTAAGGCTTTTTTCTGGCCGCTCCTTTAAAATAACTCTGGTATTGAGAGTCCATAAATGTCAGCGTTAGGCTCCATATATTTAACGCATATTTAACGCAGCTTCAACTCTCGATACCAGAGTTGCTTACGGACGCGGCCAGCCTCAAAAACGTGCTCGTGCACGATTCCCCCATAGGAAACAATGGGGCTGTTTGAGCTGAAAAAAAAACCTAACACCTGCAAAAAAGCCGCGTTCAGCTCCTAACGCAGCCCCATTCTTTGCTATGGGGAAACACTTCCTACGTCTGCACCTAACATGTACCCCGAGTCTAAACACCCCTAGCCTTACACTTATTAACCCCTAATCTGCTGCCCCCGCTATCGCTGACCCCTGCATATTATTTTTAACCCCTAATCTGCCGCTCTGTAAACCGCCGCTACTTACATTATCCTTATGTACCCCTAATCTGCTGCCCCTAACACCGCCGACCCCTATATTATATTTATTAACCCCTAATCTGCCCCCCACAACGTCGCCTCCACCTGCCTACACTTATTAACCCCTAATCTGCCGAGCGGACTGCACCGCTATCATAATAAAGTTATTAACCCCTAATCCGCCTCACTAACCCTATAATAAATAGTATTAACTCCTAATCTGCCCTCCCTAACATCGACGACACCTAACTTCAATTATTAACCCCTAATCTGCCGACCGGAGCTCACCGCTATTCTAATAAATGTATTAACCCCTAAAGCTAAGTCTAACCCTAACACTAACACCCCCCTAACTTAAATATAATTTAAATCTAACGAAATTAATTAACTCTTATTAAAGAAATTATTCCTATTTAAAGCTAAATACTTACCTGTAAAATAAATCCTAATATAGCTACAATATAAATTATAATTATATTATAGCTATTTTAGGATTAATATTTATTTTACAGGTAACTTTGTATTTATTTTAACCAGGTACAATAGCTATTAAATTGTTAAGAACTATTTAATAGCTAAAATAGTTAAAATAATTACAAAATTACCTGTAAAATAAATCCTAACCTAAGTTACAATTAAACCTAACACTATACTATCATTAAATTAATTAAATAAAATACCTACAATTACCTACAATTAAACCTAACACTACACTATCAATACATTAATTAAATACAATACCTACAAATAACTACAATGAAATAAACTAACTAAAGTACAAAAAATAAAAAAGAACTAAGTTACAAAAAATAAAAAAATATTTACAAACATAAGAAAAATATTACAACAATTTTAAACTAATTACACCTACTCTAAGCCCCCTAATAAAATAACAAAGTCCCCCAAAATAAAAAATGCCCTACCCTATTCTAAATTACTAAAGTTCAAAGCTCTTTTACCTTACCAGCCCTGAACAGGGCCCTTTGCGGGGCATGCCCCAAGAAGTTCAGCTCTTTTGCCTGTAAAAAAAAACATACAATACCCCCCCCAACATTACAACCCACCACCCACATACCCCTAATCTAACCCAAACCCCCCTTAAATAAACCTAACACTAAGCCCCTGAAGATCATCCTACCTTGTCTTCACCTCACCGGGTATCACCGATCGGTCCTGGCTCCAAAATCTTCATCCAACCCAAGCGGGGGCTGGCGATCCATCATCCGGTGGCTGAAGAGGTCCAGAAGAGGCTCCAAAGTCTTCATCCTATCCGGGAAGAAGAGTAGATCTGGACCGGCAACCATCATCTTCCAAGCGGCATATTCTATCTTCATCCGATGAGGACCGGCTCCATCCTGAAGACCTCCAACGCGGACCCATCTTCATCCGGCGACGTCCAACTGAAGAATGACGGTTCCTTTAAGGGACGTCATCCAAGATGGCGTCCCTCGAATTCCGATTGGCTGATAGGATTCTATCAGCCAATCGGAATTAAGGTAGGAATATTCTGATTGGCTGATGGAATCAGCCAATCAGAATCAAGATCAATCCGATTGGCTGATCCAATCAGCCAATCACATTGAGCTCGCATTCTATTGGCTGATCAGAACAGCCACCGGATGATGGATCGCCAGCCCCCGCTTGGGTTGGATGAAGATTTTGGAGCCAGGACCGATCGGTGATACCCTGTGAGGTGAAGACAAGGTAGAATGATCTTCAGGGGCTTAGTGTTAGGTTTATTTAAGGGGGGTTTGGGTTAGATTAGGGGTATGTGGGTGGTGGGTTGTAATGTTGGGGGGGGGTATTGTATGTTTTTTTTTACAGGCAAAAGAGCTGAACTTCTTGGGGCATGCCCCGCAAAGGGCCCTGTTCAGGGCTGGTAAGGTAAAAGAGCTTTGAACTTTAGTAATTTAGAATAGGGTAGGGCATTTTTTATTTTGGGGGTCTTTGTTATTTTATTAGGGGGCTTAGAGTAGGTGTAATTAGTTTAAAATTGTTGTAATATTTTTCTTATGTTTGTAAATATTTTTTAACTTTTTGTAACTTAGTTCTTTTTTATTTTTTGTATTTTAGTTAGTTTATTTCATTGTAGTTATTTGTAGGTATTGTATTTAATTAATGTATTGATAGTGCAGTGTTAGGTTTAATTGTAGGTAATTGTAGGTATTTTATTTAATTAATTTAATGATAGTATAGTGTTAGGTTTAATTGTAACTTAGGTTAGGATTTATTTTACAGGTAATTTTGTAATTATTTTAACTATTTTAGCTATTAAATAGTTCTTAACTATTTAATAGCTATTGTACCTGTTTAAAATAAATACAAAGTTACCTGTAAAATAAATATTAATCCTAAAATAGCTATAATACAATTATAATTTATATTGTAGCTATATTAGGATTTATTTTACAGGTAAGTATTTAGCTTTAAATAGGAATAATTTCTTTAATAAGAGTTAATTAATTTCGTTAGATTTAAATTATATTTAAGTTAGGGGGGTGTTAGGGTTAGACTTAGCTTTAGGGGTTAATACATTTATTAGAATAGCGGTGAGATCCGGTCGGCAGATTAGGGGTTAATAATTGAAGTTAGGTGTCGGCGATGTTAGGGAGGGCAGATTAAGGGTTAATACTATTTATTATAGGGTTAGTGAGGCGGATTAGGGGTTAATAACTTTATTATAGTAGCGGTGCAGTCCGCTCGGCAGATTAGGGGTTAATAAGTGTAGGCAGGTGGAGGCGACGTTGAGGGGGGCAGATTAGGGGTTAATAAATATAATATAGGGGTCGGCGGTGTTAGGGGCAGCAGATTAGGGGTACATAAGGATAACTTAAGTAGCGGCGCTTTGCGGTCGGCAGATTAGGGGTTAATTATTGTAGGTAGCTGGCTGCGACATTGTGGGGGGCAGGTTAGGGGTTAATAAATATAATATAGGGGTCAGCGGTGTTAGGGGCAGCAGATTAGGGGTACATAAGGATAACGTAGGTGGCGGTCGGCAGATTAGGGGTTAAAAAAATTTAATCGAGTGGCGGCGATGTGGGGGGGCCTCGGTTTAGGGGTACATAGGTAGTTTATGGGTGTTAGTGTACTTTAGAGTACAGTAGTTAAGAGCTTTATGTACCGGCGTTAGCCCAGAAAGCTCTTAACTACTGACTTTTTTCTGCGGCTGGAGTTTTGTCGTTAGAATTCTAACGCTCACTTCAGACACGACTCTAAATACCGGAATTAGAAAAATCCCATTGAAAAGATAGGATACGCAATTGACGTAAGGGGATCTGCGGTATGTAAAAGTCGCGGCTGAAAAGTGAGCATTAGACCCTTTTTCGAGTGACTCCAAATACCGGAGGTAGCCTAAAACCAGCGTTAGGAGCCTCTAACGCTGGTTTTCACGGCTACCGCCAAACTCCAAATCTAGGCCTTAGAGATCTGTAAGAACCATTGCCAGAATACAAATTTAAGTCTGCTTTGAAGTACTGCACAATATTTATTGTAGTTTTCTAATGCAATTCTTTTTTAAATCTTGCTCTAGGCGAAGCAAACAATTGAATAGCAAAGACATTTATCTGGAAGTGAAGTCTAAATTTTTTAAACAAATTTTGCCTTTAAAGAAGTTTGTGTGTTTTTGTACAGCCAGTTATTTTTGTCTAGTTTACATCAATCAACTGTGTCATTAGTAAAATATGGATGCACAACTAAGAGTTGTTAAAGAAACAAAATGGCACTTGAAGGCATATTAGTATTTCTTTAAAACATTGCATCTGCATTGAGCTGGAACAGTTTTCTTCGCCATAGGCTTCATTTTATAGGCTATTGTTTTGTCACATCAGACTGTGTAGCACAAGGGAAATGAAGATGCTCTGGATGAGATCAAGTAAATATTGATCAAGAGAGATGAAAAAATACAAGAAAAGTATGATATATTGCAGGCAGTCAAACCACGGTCAGAATTAAGACTCTGAAGACAATGATTTCACTGCTGGATAAGATCTGCTTATCGGGAAACTATATTCTAGAGAAATAACAACTGCATTTAATTTAAAATCCAAAATTCTAGCATTACTTTACATTATACATAGAGCAAAATATAAAAACATGAATATCAGTTTGAAATAGTACACATAACTATAGGAGTTTGTAGTTATATTCAACAATTGTGCATTGTATGAACCTTACAACTATATTATCGTTGAAGATACATCTCAGAAGCAGCTAAATTGTGTCATTATAGCAATCTTTTTGATCAGATAATACAATGTGTAAAAATAATCACCTTTATCCTTTAATATTGAGCCTCACATAAATAAGAATTAGAAGCTCAACTAAGAATTAACATTCAGCTAGATTACAAGTTTTGTGTTATGAGCTGTGCGGTACTAACTTGCACGTTATTGTCACCGCTCACTTACCTACAGCGCTGGTATTACAGGTTTTTACAAACCCAGCGTTAACAGGCAAGAAGTGAGCGTAGAGCAAAATTGTGCTCCATACCGCACTCCAATACCAGCGCTGCTTAAGTCAGCGGTGAGCTGGTTGTACGTGCTCGTGCACGATTTCCCCATAGACATCAATGGGGAGAGCCAGCTGAGAAAAAGTCTAACACCTGCCAAAAAGTAGCATAAAGCTCAGTAACACAGCCCCATTGATTCCTATGCGTAAATACATTTTTATGTTTACACCTAACACTTAACATGAACCCTGAGTCTAAACACACTTAATCTTACACTTATTAACCCCTAATCTGCTGCCCCCGACATCGCCGACACCTACATTATACTTATTAACCTCTAATCTGCCACTCCAGGCATCGCCAACACCTACATTATACTTATTAACCCCTATTCTGCTGCCCCCAACATCGCCGACACCTACATTATATTTATTAACCCCTAATCTCCCGCCCCCAATGTCGCCGCAACCTACCTACATTTATTACCCCTAATCTGCCGTCCCCAACGTCGCCGCCACTATACTAAATTTATTAACCCCTAACCCTAACAGCCTCTAACTTTAATTAATTAAAATAAATCTAAATAAAACTTACTATTAATAACTAAATAATTCCTATTTAAAACTAAATACTTACCTGTAAAATAAACCCTAAGCTAGCTACAATATAACTAATAGTTACATTGTAGCTAGCTTAGGGGTTATTTTTATTTTACAGGGAAGTTTGTATTTATTTTAACTAGGTAGAATAGTTACTAAATAGTTATTAACTATTTAATAACTACCTAGCTAAAATAAATACAAATTGACCTGTAAAATAAAACCTAACCTGTCTTACACTAACACCTAACCTAACCCTACAATTAAATACATTCCCTAAATTAAATACAATTGACTAAATTTAAACAAAACAAACACTAAATTACAGAAAATAAAAAACAAATTACAAGATCTTTAAACTAATTACACCTAATCTAATAGCCCTATCAAAATAAAAAAGCCCACCCAAAATGAAAAAAAAAAACCCTAGCATAAACTAAACTACCAATAGCACTTAAAAGGGCCTTTTGTGGTGCATTGCCCCAAAGAAATCAGCTCTTTTACCTGTAAAGAAAAATACAAACAACCCCCAACAGTAAAACCCACCACCCACACAACCAACCCCCCAAAAAAAACCCTAACTAAAAAAAACCTAAGCTCTCCATTGCCCTGAAAAGTGCATTTGGATGGGCATTGCCCTTAAAGGGCATTTAGCTCTATTGCAGCCCAAAGCCTTAACCTAAAAATTAAACCCACCCAATACACCCTTAAAAAATCCTAACACTAACCCCCGAAGATCCACTTACCGGGAGAAGTCTTCATCCAAGTGACAAGATGTCCTCAATGAAGCCAGAAGAAGTGGTCCTCCAGACGGGCAAAAGTCTTCATCCAGACGGCATCTTCTATCTTCATCCTTCTGATGCGGAGCGGCTCCATCTTCAAGAAATCTGGCGCGGAGCATCATCTTCAATCGACGTCTTCATCTGGAATGAAGGTTCCTTTAAATGATGTTATCCAAGATGGCGTCCCTTAGATTCCGATTGACTGATAGATGTGAGCTCAATCCTATTGACTGATTGGATCAGCCAATAGGATTGAAGTTCAATCCTATTGGCTGATTGCATCAGCCAATAGGATTTTTTCAACCTTAATTCCGATTGGCTGATAGAATTCTATCAGCCAATCGGAATCTACGGGACCCCATCTTGGATTACGTTATTTAAAGGAACCTTCATTCCAGAAGAAGACGTCGATTGAAGAGGATGCTCCGCGCCAGATGTCTTGAAGATGGAGCCGTTCCGCATCGGAAGGATGAAGATAGAAGATGTCGTCTGGGTGAAGACTTCTGCCCATCTGGAGGACCACTTCTGCCCGTCTGGCAGCGATGTCTGGAGCGGCATATTAGGGTTTAATAAATTTATTTTAATGTTTGCGATGTGGGAGGCGGTGGTTTTAGGGGTTAATAGGTAGTTTATGGGTGTTAGTGTATTTTTTAGCACTTTAGTTATGAGTTTTATGCTACAGCATTGTAGACTTTAAAATGCGGTACGAATCTTGCGGGATAGGCTGTACCGCTCACTTTTTGCCCTCCCAGGACAAGCTCCTAATACCGGCGCTATGGAAGTCTCATCGAAAAAAAACTATACGCAATTTGCGTAAGTTGATTTGTGGTAAGGCCAAAAAAGTGTGTGTTGCCCCTAAATCTGCAAGACTCGTAATAGCAGCAGTAGTAAAAAAAGCAGTGTTATGAGGCTTAACGCTGCTTTTTTTCTCATAACGCAAGACTCGTAATCTAGCCAATTGATTTTTGAGAGCATATTAACACATTTTACCTGCATCAATAATGGGCCAAGATTTTACTAGACTGTTTGTTTCACTGTTAGAATTATAAACTATAAAACTGCAAAAGTACTTACCAATAATCTATATAGTTATGTGCATAGAGTATATAACTACCAGGGTACACAGACAACTCATAGGACCCTTGGGCAAAAGGAAGTCAAAGATCAAATAACCTCCAAATTATACTGTAGCTATCCTTTTATACCACAGATATGCCCCACCCACACCTACATTTTTGTATGATAGAATGTGATATTTCTCCTTACAATTCAAAAATAAGTACTTAAATGAGTTAATGATTTTTAAAACATAATCTTGCCTCACAGTCAGTCCAACAAACTGATTGCTCCTAAAGTGATCAACTATAATACTTTTTTAACACATTATCGACCTACACTGACATGGGTCATCAAACCAGGCTATGGTCAACATATGCATTTGTGCCACTTTACTCTCTGCACAGTATAGTCACTCACTGACTTGCAAAGTGCCTACTTTTGCAGCCCATGTATAATATGCAATGTGCCTTGTTTTAGAACAACTAGTAAACCTGATGATAGCACCCCTTGACACTGATCATGTTCTGGGTCCTAACCTTCTGGTGGGTTTTCAGAAAACCTGATGCCAGAACTCTCTGCAACAGAATGTGCTCTGTAGAATGTGCTCATAGAAGATATTCCAGATCCAGCTAACTACTAATTTAAAGTTCACAAGTTTAAGTCTTATTCAAAGCAGTTCCTTTTTTAAATAAAACTAATAAGAGAAAACATAATATAGTGACCACTACAATTCTTAGAAGTGTGTCTATACACCACAGATAAAGATCAGAAGACATACAGGGGGAAATAATACAATAAAACATTACAAATAGAATCAAATTTGATGAGCAGGGTGCAGAATTTAAATGTTGCCATTAAATATATAAATATCTAAAAAGCAAGAGAGATAAACAGCTCCTCAGGGTAAGCTTGCAAAATCTTCAGTAGTTTATTGAGTATAAATCAGCATCAAAATACATGTGGGTCATATGCCAAATATGTTACACACATTAAATCTGTGCTTCATCTGATAGTTCCACATCTGAGTCATGTGACTAGCGCTGCTGTTTGGATCAGGTTCCATTTCTGCTTGGGACGGGCTGTGTTCTGTTGATCCTGAATGGTACTTCTACTGTGTGTTCAACGCCTTTGTAGAGCATGTCATTTTTTGACTATTATGCCATTTAACAATGAGCAAATAGAGTGTTCAAAAGACAGCTCACACATGTCCTCTGCACAAAGCAAGCAAAGTGGAGAATGTGTGTGAGCTGTCCTTTACACTGCAAATTGTAATTTATATCTGCAAGGGTGATAATGTAAAGTGTAGTATATTAAGCTGCACCCAGGAAATACTCAGTGATGCCTGCATCACACCCTCAGTTACATCTATACAACACCTCAACATGGCCCATGAGTCAATCCTGATCGGATGTCATCACAAGGAAAAAAAACAACCTACTTTTGTGGTGATTTGAGTCTTTACCACAACAGTTCTCCTCATGAGATAAAAGTACAATTTTAAACGTATTCTCTCAAAATTGCTAAAAAAATATAAGCCATTGTGTGCTCATGTAATGTGTACTTTTACATTGTTGTTTTTTTTTTCATATCTCTTTTTAAAGGGACAGTTAAGCCATTATTCTTTGTTGCATCTAAAAGAGGGAAAATTGTCAGTGTCTACCAATAAAGTGCTAGATTACGAGTGGAACTCTATTTTGCGCTCCCTCATTAAATTCTCTAGATGGAGGCTTTATATTACCAGTTGAAAATAAAAATTCAACATAAAGAAAGCAAGAGAACGAAGAAAAATTGATAATAGGTGTAAATTAGAAAGTTGCTTAAAATTGCATGATTTCTTTATTTGAAAAAGAAGGCATCTAAGCTACTATTTTGGAATTTGTCCACCAATCAGCAAGAACAACCCAGTTTGTTCACCAAAAATGGTCCGGCATCTAAACTTACATTCTTGCATTTCAAATAAAGATACCAAGAGAATGAAGACAATTTGATAATAGGAGTCAATTAGAAAGTTGCTTAAAATTACATGCTCTATCTGAATCACAAAAGAAAACATTTGGGTTCAGTGTCCCTTTAATAATAAATAGTATTATTTTGCATATATAGAGGTATAGATATATACAGTACATATATATATATATATAGGAATATATATATATATATATATATATATATATATATATATATATATATATATATAGGAATATCTATTTAAAAATGCAAACAACATTTTCCCCTATGTTAAGAACATTGGCATGTTTGATTTATTTGAGTAAAGTGGTTTCATTGGGTAGAAATAGAACCATCTCTAAAATCTTGCAGGCGCGAACAAGGGTCTGCCCATGGGCATTATAGATACATGGCCACATTTTTTCAATTTGTAGAAGCATGTGAAATTGATACTCTATTAAGCATGTACCTTGTGAAGTACCTTGTCTTGCTTGTTAGAGTGGACTGTTTTACAGAGAGTGAACTTTTTCCCATTTTCATTTGTTTGTTCTGTAAGTTTATGTCATTGATAGTGGAACTTGTACTTTATAACACAAAGTTCATGGTTGTGAGACAGATGCGGCTTCATTGATTATAATTGAGCTGATCTTGCAACATTTTTTTGTAGCAGTAAGAATTTTCAGCAAGATTTTAGTTTTGCAAACAAGTTTTATTGAGTCTAGACCATTGTTTGCTAGTTATGCTTATCAATCTGTTTCAGAAATTCTTTTACATATTTCACATAGGCTTTAATGGGACATAGATACCTATTTTGGTCAAATACTGTTATTTCTCCAATTTTCCCGAATTTCTAGCTATTTGTACTTCAATAAATGATCTTTTCATAACCCTCAGCGAGGCTCATTATAGTCTTATCTTGGAGGGCTAACAAGATAGGACCCTAGGGGTGACCTACTTTGACAAAAACACAGTGTCTCAGAGAGTCAGGAGATGGCGCCCATATGTATGATGTATTTAAAATAAGTATTAGAGTTGTGGATCTCAGTATGCATTGATGCCCTGGGATCTCTATGTAAATAATTTCTGGCAAGACTTTGTCTGCCCACAAATAACAATCTCAATTGGAAGCTGCAAGGACATATACTGGCATGTCCCTTTAACCTTTGCATGGGAATTAGAAAAAAATACTAGTAACTGAATTAATGGCAAAGATAATATATAGCCTGAAAGATACCTTGCTATGTGCTGAGTGTATAAAACAAGTGTGCCCCTCTCCCTATCTTTTGTCACTGTTTCTGCAGGGTCTAACTGAGCTTCTGCGCACACAGAGCATGACAAGTCTCATGCAGATCACTCTATTCCTTCCTTTCAGTGCCCTAAGCCAATCACAACTCTAGCACTCCTCAAGCACACACCCTGGGTACAGTGACAGACATGCAGATAAACACGAGAGGAGGGTCTTGTGTGGCTGCAGAGGTATCTGGTGTTGTATGGGAGTGCAGGCTGTGATGTGGAGCTTTGTGCCCCGCCTATGATTCAGCCCCTACAGTAACTGAGTCAGTATTCTACTGCAGAGAAAATAGAGGAACCTCAGAGGTAAGTGTAGCGAAAAAAATAGAAACTGTACACTTTGGAGCGAATTTCACTCAAATACCTTGAAATGTGAAAAAAAATTAAAAATTGTATTCAATATTTAATCATGTGTTTTACTGTATATTTACTGTATACCAAAAACAATGTAATGAGAAAAATTTAGAGGTAAATGTTTGTTTATATTCATATAGATATATAGCTATAGATATATATTTTACATTAACATCATCAGATATATCTAAAAAATATATATTTAAAAATAAAAATATATTTTTTTCTATCTGAAGAACATTGGAATGTCAACTATGAGTAACGTGCTTTGGGTTTCACGCTGTAGGTCTAACATGAAGAATTAGTTATCTTAAGGTTCGCTATGTAAATATTAAATCTAAAATATTGAAAAAAATATATAATTATTAATAATTGTTACAGTTACAGTAAAATATATATACAGTATATGACTTTTAAGACTTTTCTATATTTTATATGTAACATTTACATAACACGCATTAACTAATTATTCACGTGTGCTAACTCAACACCACTTTATATCTATAGTGCAAAACCTGAAGATTATCTGGGTAGAGCGTAAGCGATAACTGTTCATCAGCGCGCTCCTTTGAAGTCAATGGGGAGAATAAGTTAACGTGGTTGTGATATCCAAAGTCCTTTAGTTAACGCACATCAGGTTTCGCTTGAGTGCTAAAGTTTTTAGTTTCTACTTGTAATACGCATGAGTGCAAAAATGTTGTTTCTGGCAGTCTTGTAATCTGGCCCATAATTGGTAACCAATAATACTACTGAATGTTTCTTCATCATTTTGTTACTTATAGCATTCAACATACAAATATTTATCATTATGGGGGTGCAGAATTTGTTGGGTGCAGTAAGGATATGCAGTGTTATTACAATATTGTTTAAATGTAGAATACAGATGACTTCTCCAATTACATTGATTCAATGCTATACTTTTAAATGTAACAAAATATTCCATTAAAATGTAAAACATTTTGATTTAAATACTGTTTCCCAGAGACAACAGTTATAAGCTTTTCATTAGGAGTAGAATCTCCCCCTTTACTGATTATCACCTAGATTATGATTTTTATGCTATACCAGGTGTGTAAAGAACACAAAAAAATGAAAAACCTCCTTGTGCTGTGCGTTATGGTTAAGCTTCATACCGCACAAAAGCCAAGGGCTGAGTTTATATGCTCGTGCACGCTTTCCCCTATAGACATCAATGGGAGAAAGTGTTTGGGTGGTGGGTTTTACTGTTGGGGGGGTCTTTGTATGTTTTTTCAGGGAAAAGAACTGATTTCTTTAGGGCAATGGGGGGGGGGGTTATTTTGATAGGGCTATTAGATTAGGTGTAATTGTTTTTATTTTGGATAACTTTGTTATTTTTTGCAATTTAGTGTTTGTTATTTTTTGTACTTTAGTATTTTTTATCTTTTGTAATTTAGTATTTTTTAATTTTTGTAATTGTAGATTTAATTTTTTTAGTAGGGTTAGGTTTTTTTAATGTGTAATTTAATTTAATTTATTTAATTTGTAGTTATTTTTATTTTAGTATAATAGTAATGTTAGTTTAATTTATAGTTTAAACTTAGGTTTTTTTTAATTTCCCAGGTAAGTTTTTATTTATTTTAAGATAGGGATCTTGGAATTTTAATTTAAAGTTATTGGGTTGTTAGGTTTGAGGGTTCATAGTTTAATTTAGTTTTTGGCGATTTGGGGGGCTGGTGGTTTAGGGGTTAATAGGTTTATTTAGTGGTAGTGATGTAAAAGGCCAGAGGCTTAGGGGTTAATAACTTTATTTAGTGGTGGCGATGCCGGGGAGCGGCGGAATAGGGGTTAATATCTTTATTATAGTGTGGGCGATGTTGGGGTGCGGGGGAATAGGGGTTAATAAATTTAGTATAGTGTCGACAATGTCGGGGAGTGGCGGAATAGGGGTTAATACATTTTATTAGTGGCGGCAATGTCGGGGGCGGCAGATTAGGGGTTAATAACTTTAAAATAGTGTTTGGGATGCGGGAGGGCCTCGGTTTAGGAGTTAATAGGTAGTTTATGGGTGTTAGTGTACTTTGTAACACTTTAGTTATGAGTTTTGTGTAACAGTTTTGTTGTGTAAAACTCAAAACTACTGCTCTCAGATTGCGAAACGGATTGTGTCGGTATAGGCTGTAACGCAAGCTTTTTAGCCTCACTACAAAACTTGTAATGGCAGCGCTATGGAAATCCCACACAAAAACATAATTTTTTTGAGTGTGGGACTGTAGTTGCGTTACAAGCTAAAAGGCTTGTGCTGTATAGCTATACCGACAAGACTCGTAATGGCTGCGTTACTGTTTTAACGCTGAAATGGCCATTTTTTCAGCGATAAAACATGAATGCAAAACTCGTAATTTAGGTGTTAATGTTTTTTTATTTTTCGTAATTTTAGCATTATTTTTTTTGTAATGTTAGATTTTTTTCGTAGTATTAGGTTTATTTAAATTTGTAAATTAGGTTTTTTATTTTTTCGTAGTGTTAGGTTTTTTTAATCATGTAATTTAGGATTTTTAATTGGTAGTTTATTTTATTAGAATAGTTATGTTAGGTTAATTTATAGTTTAATTTTAGGATTTCTTTTATTTCACAGGTAAGTTTATATTTATTTTAATATAGTTATATTGTAATTTTTAATCTAAAGTTAGGGGGTGTTAGGTTTAGGGGTTAATAGTTTAATTTAGTGTTTTGCGATGTGGGGGACCAGAGGTGTAGGGAGTAATAGGTTTCGTTTATTAGTTACGATGTGGGGGGCAGGTGGTTTTGGGGTTTATAGGTTTAGTTTATAAGTTGCAATGTGGGAGGCTGGAGGTTTAGGAGTTAATACTTTATTATAGTGTTGGCGATGTGGGGCCAGCGGATTAGAGATTTATAAGTTTATATAGTGTTGGTGATGTGCGTGGGCAGTGGATTAGGGGTTAATAGGTTTATATAATAGTCGCAATGTGGGTGGGCGGTGGATTAGGGGTTAATAAATTTATTAAAATATTTGCAATGCGGGAGGGTGGCGGTTTAGGGGTCAATAGGTAGTTAATGGGTGTTAGTGTACTTTGTAACATATTAGTTATGAGTTTTGTGAAATATTTTTATTTTGCAAAATCTATAACTATTGGTCTCAGATCGCGGAATGGATTACGGCGGTATAGGCTGTAACGCAAGCATTTTAGCCGGACCGCACAACCTGTAATATGGCGCATTGTAAAATCCCACACTTAAACGTAATTTTTTGAGTGCGGAATGGACGTTGCGTTACAAGCTAAAATGCTTGCGGTATTGCTATACCGCTGCAACTTGTAATACAGGAGACCTGCCATTCCAAGCGCAATGGCCAATTTTTTAGTGGTATAGCCGTACCGCACCATAACGCAAAACTTGTAATCTAGTCAAATATTAGTTTACATAATATGTCTATATGTTGAAATAGAAGTAAAGAAAATTAAAGAAAAGTAAAGAAAAGTGGTGCAAGGGTTTTTCCGTCTTAATATGAGGAGAGTCCATGGCTTCATTCCTTACTTGTGGGAATACAAAACCTGGCCACCAGAAGGAGGCAAAGACACCCCAGCCAAGGGCTTAAATACTTCCCCCACTTTGCTCATAATCCAATCATTCTTTGCCTTTCGTCACAGGAGGTTGGCAGAGAAGTGTCAGAAGATTTGGAGTAGTTCCTTATGAAGGGTATCTACCCTTTGAAATGGGACTGGAGTTTTAAGTAGTCTTGTCATCATCTCAGTGGGAGCATTGACGAAAGTTAGAGTCTGGAGATGCAGGGAGAGTCTTTCTGCTAACCTATCCAAACTCGTATTAATGCTCCTAAGCAATCAGTGTTGACGATTTTCACTGCCTGCTTCCATCACTCAAGTCCATGTCAGGAGCGATGCTACAAGACTGTCAAACTTTAGAGGCTGTGTTTCTGTTTCACGGCATAGATTCCGGTAAGATCGTTTCATTTATTTATACACACATGATAACGCAGTGTGACTTCTTTTACCTGTATGGAATCAAGGGTTAATATCTCCTCTGGGGGGATTATTGAACAGTGGGGATTGATCTAATACATTTTTATTCGATTATACTGCGTTATGTGTGAGATGATTTCTGAGGCTCATAGGCTGAGGTTGGAACATACAGGTTACTTCAGAGGTGCAGCTTTACAAGTTTGGCTTGCTTTCCCTTAGCAGAGGCGGTCCTAGGTTGTGCACCATGTGACTGGGTGTGGTCATAGCTTCACTGCCTACCCTGACTGTACTGGTTATCGGAGAGAAGCGGTTTTCTCTGTGTGCCTGGGTCATAGGAGGTGGTGAGTGCCCCAGCCATAGGGGGTATAAAGGTGCCGTTTTTTATATTTATATAACGTTCATTATGTTATATTAGGATATAGCCCATAGCTATGGAGGACTCTGACGTTTTAGAGGGTACTCCCTCTATACCTAAAACTAATGCCTGTTTATATTGTGAGGAGGCCGAGGTATACCCGCCCTCTCAATTATGTTCCACATGCCTAGAAAAAGCGATTATGTAAAAAAAGATTAACATGTTTGATACCATTGAGTCTTCTACCTTTGAGGGGTCCCCGTCCCGTGAGGTTGGCATCCTGCTTTCATCTCCTAATACACATGCAGTTTCCCATAGCATGCCTGATCCTCCATTTGGAGGAGGCCTTTTACCTCCAGACTTCTGTGCAGTTACAAATGGCGGCGTCTGCGGCCATTAGTGCTTTACCTTGTCCTGCTAAGCGTAAGTGAAAGGTCAAATATTGCTATCCTTCCCAGGGGTCATCATCCAGTTTATTGGCTATAGCTGATAGACGATTATCTGATGATAAAGTTCTTTCTGATACTTCAGAGTGTGAACTTTTTGGGTCAGAATCAGCTGCCTCTAAGCCTCCGATTGCGGAAGAACAAGATTTTAGATTTAGGAATTGCCAATAGAATTGGAATTGGAATAGCCAATAGAATGCAAGCTCAATCCTATTGGCTGATTGGATCAGCCAATAGGATGAAAGCTCAATCCTATTGGCTGATTGCAACAGCCAAAAGGATTTTTTCCCCCTTAATTCCTATTGGCTGATAGAATTCTATCAGCCAATCGGAATGTAAGGGACGCCATCTTGGATGACGTCATTTAAAGGGAATCTTAATTCTTCAATAGCTATCGGAGGAAGAGGATGCTCTGCGCCGAATTTCTTGAAGATCGACCTGCTCCGCACCAGATGGATGAAGATAGAAGATGCCGTCTGGATGAAGACTTCTGCCGGCTTTGATGAGGACTTCTGCCCGCTTGGATGAGGACTTTGCCGCCTTGATGAGGATGGATGTCCGGTCTTCAAAACCTGTAAGTGGATCGTCGGGGGTTAGTGTTAGGTTTTTTTAAGGGTTTTTTGGGTGGTTTTTAGTTTTAGCTTAGGGTTTTGGGTAATGTAAAAGAGCTAAATGCCCTTTTAAGGGAAATACCCATCCAAATGCCCTTTTCAGGGCAATGGTTAGCTTAGCTTTATTTAGATTTTTTAAAGAGCTGATTTCTTTGGGGCAATGCCCCACAAAAGGCCCTTTTAAGGGCCATTGGCAGTTTAGTGTAGGCTAGGGTTTTTTTATTTTGGGGGGGATTTTTTATTTTGATAGGGCCATTAGATTAGGAGTAATTAGTTGTTTTTTTTTTATCATTTCTTTTTTTATTTTGTGTAATTTAGTGTTTATTTTTTTTGTAATTTAGATAATATAGATAATTGTATTTTGTTAATTTAATTTATTAAATTTTATTGTAATGTTAGGTTTTATTGTAAGGCAGGTTAGGTTTTATTTTACAGGTAAATGTGTATTTATTTTAACTAGGTAGCTAGTAAATAGTTAATTTTAGTTAAAATACATACAAACTTACTTGTGAAATAAAAATAAAACCTAAGATAGATACTAGTTTAGTTATTAGTATAGATACTTGTTTAGTTATTAATAGTAAGTTTTATTTAGAATTATTTTAATAATGTTAAAGTTAGGGGTGTTAGGGTTAGGGTTACGTTAGGGTTAGGGTTAGACCTAGGGTTACGTTAGGGGTTAATATATTTATTTAGTGTTAGTGATGTGGGAGGCCAGAGATTTAGGAGTTAATAACTTTATATAGTGGCGGCGACGACATTGGGGGCGGCAGATTATGGGTTAATAAGTGTAGGTAGGTGGCGGCGATGTTGGGGCAGCAGATTAGGGGTTAATAAGTGTAATGTAGGTATCGGCGATGTAGGGGGCAGCAGATTAGGGGTTAATAAGTGTAATGTAGGTGTCTGCGATGTAGGGGGCGGCAGTTTAGGGGTTAATAAGTGTAGGTAGGTGGCGGCGACATAGGGGACGGCAGATTAGGGGTTAATAAGTGTAGGTAGGTGGCAGCAACATTGGGGGCAGAAGATTAGGGGTTAATAAGTGTAATTTAGGTGTCAGCGATGTAAGGGCAGCAGATTAGGGGTGTTTAGACTCAGGGTTTATGTTAGGGTGTTAGGTTTAAACATAACTTTTTCTTTCCCCATAGACATCAATGGGGCTGTGTTACGGAGCTTTACGCTCTGTGATTGAAGGTGTTAGGCTTTTTTTTAGCTGGCTCTCCCCATTGATGTTTATTAGGAAATCGTGCACGAGCACGTCAAAACACTGCTTACAAACCTGTAATAGCAGCGCTATGAAAGGTAAGCAGTGAAAATAACTTGCAAGTTATTAGTGAGCCAGCCAAAACTTAAAACTCGTAATTTGGCTGCCTGTTAAGAAAGATGTTTCAACATTCGGGATATTTATTTCAACCAGTAGCGGCAGTTGCTCTTATCCTTATCGGAAATTGATCGAGGTGGAAGGTTCCCTCGATATTATTCTTGATAGAATTATGGCTTTAACGGTCATTAATTCTTTTATTTGTGATGTGAATATGCAAATTATTTGTTTAAATGCTAAAACTGATGGGTTTTCTGTTCAGACCCGCCGGGCTCTGTATCTGAAGTCTTGGTCTGCGGACTTGACTTTCAAGTCTAGACTCCTTTGCCTTCCATTCAAGGGTAAGATTTTGTTTGGTCCAGGCCTGGACTCCATTATATCCATGGTTACAGGGAGCAAGGATACCTTCCTACCGCAAGATAAAAAGAACAGATCTAAGGGACAACCTAATAATTTTCGTTCCTTTTGTTCTGACAAATCCCAGCATCAGCAATCCTCCGCTAAGACCATGCAACCTAAGACTTGGAAGCCGGCTCAGTCCTGGAATAAGTCCAAGCAGAGCAAGAAGCCTGCTGAGACTAAATCAGCATGAAGGGGTTGCCCCCGATCCGTCTATGGATCAGGTAGGTGGCAGACTTTTGCTCTTCTCAGAAGCGTGGTTCAGGGATGTGCAGGTCCTGGAGGTCATTGCTCAGGGTTACAGAATTGGGTTCAAGTCTCTTCTACTCAAGGGCAGATTCCTCCTCTCAAATCTGTCATCAAAACCAGAGAAGAGGGAGGCCTTTCTGGGGTGCGCCCGGGATCTGTCCTCTTTAGGAGTCATTGTCCTGGCTCCCATAGAGAAACAAGGCTTTGGATACTACTCAAACTTTTTCGTAGTCCCAAAAAAGGAGGGAACTTTCCATCCGATTCTGGTCCTAAAGTGCTTAAACAAGTTTCTGAATGTCCCCTTGTTCAAGATGGAGATGATAAGGTCTATCCTTCCCTTAGTCCAGAAGGGACAGTTCATGATCATTATAGATCTGAAGGATGCTTACCTTCATGTCCTAATCCACAGGGAACACTTTCAGTTCCTAAGGTTTGCCTTCCTGGACCAGCACTTCCAGTTTATTGCTCTTCCGTTTGGCCTAGCTACTTCCCCAATAATTTTCACAAAGGTTCTGGGGGCTCTCTTGGCTGTGGCCAGAACCCAGGGCATTGCAGTAGCACCTTACTTGGATGATATTCTGGTACAAGCACCATCCTTTCATCTAGCGGAAGAACATTCAGAATCTCTTCTCTCTCTTTTTCTATCCCACGGATGGAAGATAAACTTAGAAAAGAGTTCTATTATTCCAAGCACCAGGGTAGAATTCCTGGGCACTATAATAGACTCACAAGTCATGAGGATATTTCTTTCAGACCAGAGATGCTGCAAGGTGGCTTTGGCATGTCTTGCCGTCCGGACCTCCTCAAGGCCCTCTGTGGCGCAGTGTACGGAGGTGATTGGTCTCATGGTGTCCAGCATGGATATAATTCCCTTTGCCAGGTTCCGTCTCAGATTGTTAAAACTGTACATGCTGAAACAGTGGAACGGCAATCATTTGGATCTGTCTCAACAGATCTCTCTGGACAACCGGTCGAGAGAATCGCTCTCTTGGTGGTTCTGTCCAGATCACCTGTCCCGAGGGACATCCTTTTTATGACTATCCTGGGAGATTGTGACTACAGATACGAGTCTCTCAGAATTGGGAGCAGTTTGGGGAGTCAAGAAGGCTCAGGGCCTTTGGTCTCGGGAGGAGAGCTCTCTTTCAATCAACATTCTGGAACTTCGAGCAATCTTCAATGCTCTGAAGGCTTGGCCCCTTCTGGGTTCATCCCAGTTTATCAGATTCCAATCAGACAATATAACCTTGGTGGCTTACATCAACCTCCAGGGAGGAACAAGGAGCTCCCTAGCAATGAGGGAGGTATCTCAGATTCTGGAGTGGACGGAGGCCCACAACAGTTCCGAATCAGCGATCAACATTCCGGGTGTGGACAACTGGGAAGCGGATTTTCTCAGCAGACAATCCTTTCATCTGGAGGAATGGTCCCTCCATCCCGAGGTGTTTGCGGAGATATGCAACAGGTGGGGGATTTCAGAGATAGATCTCATGGCGTCCCGTCTCAATACCAAGCTACCCTGGTATGGGTCGACATCCAGGGATCCTCAGGCAGAGCTAATAGATGCATTAGTGGTGCCTTGGAAGTTCAGCCTAATATACCTTTTTCCGCCATGACCTCTCCTTCCTCAAGTAGTGACCCGCATCAAGCAGGAGTGGGCATCAATGATACTGATTGCTCCGTCGTGGCCGTGAAGGATGTGGTTTGCAGATCTAGTGGGGATGTCATCATCTCCTCCATGGAAGTTACCTGGTCGCAGGGATCTGCTGGAACAAGGTCCCTTTGTTCATCAAAATCTAGATTCTCTGAGGCTGACTGTGTGGAGATTGAATGCTTAGTCCTAGCAAGAAGAATTTTCTCAGAGAGAGTTATTGATATTCTCATTCAAGCTCATAAGCCGGTTACTCGCCGCATCTATCATAAGGTGTGAAGAACTTACTTATTCTGGTGTGAAGAGCGTGGATTCCCCTGAGATAAGGTCATGGTTTCCAGGATTCTTTCTTTTCTCCAGAATGGTCTGGAGAAGGGCCTTTCTGCTAGCTCCCTTAAGAGACAGATTTCAGCCCTTTCTGTTTTACTGCACAAGAGGCCCGTTGAGCTTCCAGATGTACAGTCTTTTGTTCAGGCTCTGGCTAGAATCAGGCCTGTGTTTAGATCTAGCGCTCCTCCTTGGAGTTTAAATCTTGTTCTTAAAGTTTTGCTGAAGGCTACGTTTGAGCCTATGCATGTAGTTGACATTAAATTACTGTCATGGAAGGTTCTTTTTCTACTGGCCATTGCTTCGGTGCGCAGAGTCTCTGAAATGCCTGCCTTGCAATGTGATCCTCCTTACCTAGTATTTCCTGCAAATAAGGTTGTTCTTCGTACTGAGTTAGGTTTTCTTCTTAAGGTCATTTTAGATCGCAACATCAATCAGGAGATTGTGGTACCTTCCTTGTGTCCTAATCCTTCTTCTTTGAAGGAACGGTTACGTCATAATTTGGATGTGGTTCGGTCCTTGAAGTTCTATCTTCAGGCTATGAAGGAGTTTAGACGGACTTCTTCTTTGTTTGTTGTCTATTCTAGGAAACGTAGGGGGCAGAAGGCCTTGTCTACTTCTTTATCTTTTTGGTTGAGGAGCATTATTCGCTTAGCTTATGAGACAGCGGGACATAAGCCTCCTCAGAGGATAAAGGCTCATTCAACTAGAGGAGTGGCTTCCTCTTGGGCATTCAAGAATGAGGCCTCTATGGATCAGATTTGTAGGGCGGATACCTGGTCCTCCTTACATACCTTTTCTTAATTTTACAAGTTTGACGTTTTTTCTTCAGCTGAAGCAGCTTTTGGGAGAAAGGTTTTGCAGGCTGTGATGCCCTCAGAATAGGGTCCACCTCCTTTTTTGCCCTCCTGTTCATTCAGTGTCCTCTGGAGCTTGGGTATATGTTTCCCACAAGTAAGGAATAAAGCCGTGGACTCTCCTCATATTAAGAAGGAAAACATAAATTATGCTTACCAGATAATTTGCTTTCCTTCTGTATGAGGAGAGTCCATGGCCCCCGCCCATATTCTCTGAAGGGCGGACCTAAATTTTGTTTTGTTCTTCTGGCACCATTTATACCCTGATATTTCTCCTACTTTTCCTTGTTCCCTTTGCACAATTACTGGGATATGAAGGAAGTGGGGGAGGTATTTAAGCCTTTGGCTGGGGTGCCTTTGCCTCCTCCTGGTGGCCAGGTTCTGTATTCCCACAAGTAAAAAATGAAGCAGTGGACTCTCCTCATACAGAAGGAAAGGAAATTATCTGGTAAGCATAATTTATGATTTTCTTGTGTATATTTTCTTTTCAGTTGTGTTTAAGAGCATTGAAAGTTGATGATATTGAAACACAAAGTATTATAAAAACTCAGCCAGTGATATACATGGGTGCAAAAGCACTCCTATGCTTTAGCTGCAATCCCATTGTGATTGGTAGGTTAAGGACAAGGGAGAAAATTGTCCCTCTGTCAGAACTCTACCCTGGAGGTCCTGGTCTCGGCATGGGCTGCACCCCTTCTCTGCGTCCCACGTGGAGAGACGCTGAGATCTGTCTGAAGCTGCTGTGCTGCAACTTTTTTGGCATGTGTGGCCATGCCTTCCTAGGATTTAAAGAGCAATCTGGTTGATTACAGGAACTCCCACCTGGAGGAATCAGCTGTGGGAGTTCCTAAAAAAGTGCAATCAGCCCTTCACTCCTGGCTGAGTTATTGCTTACTCAGGTCCTTTCTTTCTGGTTCCTGTTCCTGAGACTTGCATACCTGTTGTACCTGTGTATACCTACCTTGTTCCTGAAGCTAAGTATCCCTGCTGTGACACCTGTGTATGCTACTTTGCTTCTGAAGACAAGCATCTTTGCTGTGATACCTGTCTATACTTAACTTGCTTCTGAAGATAAGCATATTTGCTGTGATACCTATGTATGCTTACATTGCTTCTGAAGACAAGCATCTTTGCTGTGACACCTGTGTATGCTTACCTTGCTCCTGAGACCAAGCATCTCTGCCATGATACATGTGTATGCTTACCTTGCTCCTGAGACCAAGCATCTCTGCTGTGATACCTGTATATACTTACCTTACTCCTGAGACAAAGCATCTCTGCTGTGATACCTGTATATACTTACCTTACTCCTGAGACAAAGCATCTCTGTCGTTATACCTGTGTATGTTTACCTTGCTCCTGAGACCAAACATCTCTGCCGTGATACCTGTGTATGCTTACCTTGCTCCTGAGACCAAGCATCTCTGCTGTTATACTTGTGTATGCTTACCTTGCTCCTGAAACCAAGCATATCTGTTGTGATACCTGTGTATGCTTACCTTGTTTCTGAAACCAAGCATTTCTACGGTGATACCTGTTTATGCTCACCTTGATCCTGAAACCAAGATCCTCTCCTATGATACCTGTGTATGTTTACCTTGATCCTGAAACCAAGAACCCCTCCTGTGATACCTGAGTGTGCTCACCTTGATCCTAAAACAAAGAACCTTTCCTATGATACCTTTGTATGCTTACCTTGATCCTGAAACCAAGATCCCCTCCTGTGATACCTGAGTATGCTCACCTTGATCCTGAAACCAAGAACCCCCCCTGTGATACCTGAGTATGCTCACCTTGATCCTGAAACCAAGAACCCCTCCTGTGATACCTGAGTATGCTCACCTTGATCCTGAAACCAAGAACATCTCCTATAATACCTGTGTTTGCTTACCTGTATCCTGAAAGTCAAACCAGGATTCCTAATATTGTGTGTTTATCTTATTTTCCCAAGCTGTGTCAGTTGTTCTCACCCGGACATTTAGAGAATCCTCCCCAACAGTACCCACTGGGTAGTCTGTGTTTGTTGAGAGACTTGTGCTTAAAGTGTTCTTTTCCTTCTCTCCAACACCAGCATATTTTCGACTATATTTTTTGCAAATACTTTTATTTGATTAACATCAGGTTGTATTATGATCTCAAATTGCTTTACCTGTTGTTTCTTTGCATTACTTCAGTAAAGTTCTTCAAGAAAATACTTTTTTGTTCTGTTTTTCTATTTCTGTATACCGAGTTCCACACACCACCCCTCACCCTCATTGCCACGTCTCTTCTTACCTAGACAAAGTATGAACCACATAGCCACACACCCTACTACCTAGTTAGGCCCTGAACCAACCGGATCTGCCTACAAAACACATTTAGACTAAAGCTCACATGACCACCATGGAACACTTATGACTCTGCACAGCTTCCTGGTATCTGCATGGAGCTCTTTAGAGTAAGTGATTGACCCCATATGTATCGGGCTGCCACTGCATTGTCAGCTCTGTGTTTTACATTACCAAAGACTGACAAAAAATAGCGATATATATATTTACATTTATTTATAAATCTTGATTTGCAAAAGCGTAACATTTGAATCATTGTACAAAAACACTAGATTAAATTAACAAATGTCAACTAAATCGCCAACTCAGTAAGGTCAGGGCACCCCTAACATATGCTTCAATATTTTACACTATGCGCACAATTTATATTTATATATACTGTATATATATATATATATATATATATATATATATATATATATATGTGTGTGTGTGTATTTGTAAAGTCTCAGGATTTTTATTTAAACTATGTATATATTTATTCTGACGATATCAGAATGTCAATTACAGAAGATCATTGTTGACGTTTTGGCTCCAATATGAGCCTTCTTCAAGACATAAGTTATCCTTAGTCGGCTGTTGAGCCGTATTCCCAGACGAGAAAACAAACGAACAAGGTAAGTCCAGCACATTTACTCATACACTTCCCAGTGCAAAAAATAATTTTCTGATTTAGAGAAAGTGACAAAGTGCATGTACGCTAGAGAGACCTGCCAACCTCTCATGTATAAATCCACACAAAATCCAAGAATAGTGACAACACTGTTTCTCTTAAGAAGATAATTTATGCTTACCTGATAAATATATTTATTTTTTGACACGATGAGTCCACGGATTATCTTAATTACTAATGGAATATTCACCTCCTGGTCAGCAGGAAGCGGCAAAGAGCACCACAGCAAAAGCTGTTAAATAGCTCCTCCCTTCCCTCCCACTCCAGTCATTCAACTGAAGTTAAGGAGAGAAAGGAAGAAACAAGGTGCAGGGGTATCTGAAGTTTATAACAAACAAATAACCTGTCTAAATAACAGGGTGGGCCGTGGACTCATCATGTCTAAAAAGAAATACATTTATCAGGTAAGCATAAATTTTCTTTTCTTTTTAATGACACAATGAGTCCATGGATCATCTTAATTACTAATGGGATTCAATACCCAAGCTAGAGTACACAGATGATAAGGGAGGGACAAGACAGGGAACCTAAACGGAAGGCACCACTGCTTGAAGAACCTTTCTCCCAAAAGTGGCCTCAACTAAAACAAAATTATCAAATTTGTAGAACTTTGAAAAAGTGTGAAGAGAGGACCAAGTTGCAGCCTTGCAAATCTGTTCCACAGAAGCTTCATTCTTGAATGCCCATGAGGAAGCAACAGCCCTCGTGGAATGAGCCGTAACTCTCTCTGGAGATTGCTGCCCAACAGTCTCAAATACAAAACGTATTATACTCTTCAGCCAAAAAGAAAGAAATGCAGCCGTAGCTTTCTGCCCTTTACGTTTTTCTGAGAAAACCACAAACAAAACAGAAGACTGACTGACCTGCAGGTAAAACTCTAAGGCACTAACCATACCCAAATTGTTCAGAAGCCGTTCATTCTGAGAGGTAGGACTAGGACATAAGGAAGGAACAAAAATCTCCTGATTAATATTCCAATCAGAAAATACTTTAGGAAGAAATCCTAATATAGTACGTAAAACTACCTTATCCAAATGAAAAATAAGGTAAGGGGATTCATGCTGCAATGCCGTGAACTCTGACACTCTGTGAGCAGAAGAAATAGAAATCAAAAAATAAAACTATCCAAGATAACAACTTAATATCTAAGGAATGCATAGGCTCAAACGGAGCCCTTTGAAGAACCTTGAGAACCAAATTAAGACTCCATGGAGGAGTAACTGGCTTGAACACAGGCCTGATCCTGTCCAAGGCCTGACCAAAAGATTGCACATCTGGAACATCTGCCAGACGTTTGAGTAACAAAATAGATAAGGTAGAAATTTGACCCTTTAGGAAAATAGTCAATAATCCTTTCTCCAAACCCCCTTGGAGAAAGGGCAAAATTCGAGGAATCCTAACTCTACACCAGGAGTAGCCCTTGGATTGGATATTTAGGCCATATCTTATGGTAAATCTTTCTAGTAACAGGTTTAAGAGCCTGATTCATGGTCTCTATGACTGATTCTGAAAAGCCCCGCTTGGCCACTTGGATAAAATTAAGCGTTAAATCTCCAAGCAGTCAGTCTCAGAGAAACTAGATTTGGGTGAGGAAGGGCCCTTGAATTAGAAGGTCCTTCCTCAACGGAAGTCTCCAAGGTGGCAGAGATGACATGTCCACCAGATCTGCATACCAAATCCTGCGAGGCCAAGCCGATGCAATGAGAATCACTGAGGCCCTCTCCTGCTTGATTCAAGCAAAAGCCCAAGGAAGAAGAGCAAACGGAGGAAATAGGTATACTAGACTGAAGGTCCAAGGTACCGCCAGGGCGTCTATCAGTACCGCTTGAGGATCCTTAAACCTCGACCCGTATCTCGGAAGCTTGGCATTCTGCCGAGATGCCATGAGATCCAATTCCGGCTGACCCCATCTGAGAATCAGGTTGGAGAACACTTCTGGATGGAGTTCCCACTCCACCGGATGAAAGGTCTGCCTGCTCAGGAAGTCCGCCTCCCAGTTGTCTACCCTTGGGATTTGGATCGCCGACAGACAGCAAGAGTGGGTTACCGCCCACTGGATTATTTTCGGTACCTCTGTCATCGCTAAGGAACTTAGCGCTTACCTTAGAATGTGCCCGGCAGTAAGGCAGCTCACCTGGCTTGAGAGGTTCTCTCCCTCACATTGGCCTGTGGAAACAAAAAAGGACTAAGTATTTCCCCTCAGACTTTCAAAATCAGGGCAGCATACAATCTTTGAGAGGCGCAGTGAGAATTATGTCCCACCAGTTCCCATTGCTTTAAAGCCACCACTGCTCTACTGAAGAGACTGATATGGACTACGGCTATACCCCAGGACAAAGCAGCACAATCTTGCACCACTTTAAAAAAATAATAAACGCTTGATTGAAGAATCTTAACTAACACCTAACTTTACCACTTCCTAGCACTAACGTAGGCAAAGAGAATGACTTGGGTGGGAGGGAAGGGAGGAGCTATTTAACAGCTTTTGCTGTGGTGCTCTTTGCCACCTCCTGCTGACCAGGAGGTGAATATCCCATTATTAGTAATTAAGATGATCCGTGGACTCATCATGTCATTAAAAAGAAACATTCTTTCTTTATTTAAACAACATGAGGATAAAAATAGCAACGTTTTGAGTCATGTAGACCCTTAGTCAAGCTATAGATAAAGGCTATCCACCTCCTTTTTATATCACCTGTATGTAAATTACCTATTTTTAACCCTTTGGGTTCTCATACCTGAAATGAAGGTAGTAATATCCCCTGCTGGTCAGGTACTGAAAGGTTGATATTTTCTTCTTTTTCTTTTCTTATTAACTACCATAGCTTGTACATTCTTCCTATGGCCTGTTGAAGGGTGGATAACAGTTAGATTACAATTACATTTAATACACTCATAAAAACATTTATAAAAACAAATGAAGGTCGTAATCTTTGTTTAAACCTATCAGATATAGAGTGTAAAGGTGTTGTATCCACCATACTTCCCTTTTTTAAGAAGTAACTTTCTGTTATCTTTTCTTCTCTGTTTGGGAATGTGGTCTATCACCTGAAATCTTAGTTGGCTAACAGACAGCTAGATTACGAGTTTTGCGTTATGACTCAAAATGCATCGTTATGTCCCAAAACGATGCTTTTTCCCTAACACCACTATTACAAGTCTTGTCAGAATAGGTGTACCGCACACCTTTTTGGCCGTCACGCAACGTCAGTACCGCACTTTTAAAAAAAGTCAATTTTCAATGGGGACTTACATAGCGCCGGTATTATGAGTTTGCCTGGGAGCCCAAAAAGTAGCGGTACAGCCTTAAATGACAAGATCCATACCCCCATCTTAAATCAGCAGTTATGAGTTTTATGCTACAAAGCTGTACCATAAAACTCATAACTAAACTGTCACAAAGTACACTAACACCCATAAACGACCTATTAACCCCTAAACCATAACACTAACACCCCCTAACCTTAATATAATTAAAATAAATCTAAATAAACCTTACAATTATTACCTAAATAATTCCTATTGAAAACTAAATACTTACCTATAAAATAAACTTAAGATAACTAATATAGTTACATTGTAGTTGGCTTAGGTTTTATTTTTATTTCACAGGTAAGTTTATATTTATTTTAACTAGGTAGACTAGTTATTAAATAGTTATTAACTATTTAATAACTACCTAGCTAAAATAAATACAAACTTACCTGTAAAATAAAACCTAACCTGCCTTACACTAAAACCTAATATTACAATCAAATAAAATAAATTAAATTAATCAAATACAATTATCTAAATTACAAAAAAAATAAACACTAAATTACACAAAATAAAAAACGAAATTATCAAAAATAAAAACAAATTACTCCTAATCTAATAGCCCTATCAAAATAAAAAAGCCCCCCAAAATAAAAAAAACCTAGCCTACTAAGACAAAGACAAAGTATGAACCACATAGCCACACACCCTACTACCTAGTTAGGCCCTGAACCAACCGGATCTGCCTACAAAACACATTTAGATTAAAGCTCACATGACCTCCATGGAACACTTATGACTCTGCACAGCTTCCTGGTATCTGCATGGAGCTCTTTAGAGTAAGTGATTGACCCCATATGTATCGGGCTGCCACTGCATTGTCAGCTCTGTGTTTTACATTACCACTAACCACGCCCAAATTGTTCAGAAGCCGTTCATTCTGAGAGGTAGGACTAGGACATAAGGAAGGAACAACAATCTCCTGATTAATATTCCAATCAGAAACAACTTTAGGAAGAAATCCAAATATAGTACGTAAAACTACCTTATCCAAATGAAAAATAAGGTAAGGGGATTCATGCTGCAATGCCGCGAACTCTGACACTCTGTGAGCAGAAGAAATAGAAATCAAAAAATAAAACTTTCCAAGATAACAACTTAATATCTAAGGAATGCATAGGCTCAAACGGAGCCCTTTGAAGAACCTTGAGAACCAAATTAAGACTCCATGGAGGAGTAACTGGCTTGAACACAGGCCTGATCCTGTCCAAGGCCTGACCAAAGCACGTCTGGAACTTCTGCCAGACGTTTGAGTAACAAAATAGATAAGGTAGAAATTTGACCCTTTAGGAAAATAGTCAATAATCCTTTCTCCAAACCCCCTTGGAGAAAGGGCAAAATTCGAGGAATCCTAACTCTACACCAGGAGTAGCCCTTGGATTCACACCAATAGAGATATTTAGACCATATCTTATGGTAAATCTTTCTAGTAACAGGTTTAAGAGCCTGATTCATGATCTCTATGACTGATTCTGAAATGCCCCGCTTGGCCACTTGGATAAAATTAAGCGTTAAATCTCCAAGCAGTCAGTCTCAGAGAAACTAGATTTGGGTGAGGAAGGGCCCTTGAATTAGAAGGTCCTTCCTCAACGGAAGTCTCCAAGGTGGCAGAGATGACATGTCCACCAGATCTGCATACCAAATCCTGCGAGGCCAAGCCGATGCAATGAGAATCACTGAGGCCCTCTCCTGCTTGATTCAAGCAAAAACCCAAGGAAGAAGAGCAAACGGAGGAAATAGGTATACTAGACTGAAGGTCCAAGGTACCGCCAGGGCGTCTATCAGTACCGCTTGAGGATCCTTAAACCTCGACCCGTATCTCGGAAGCTTGGCATTCTGCCGAGATGCCATGAGATCCAATTCCAGCTGACCCCATCTGAGAATCAGGTTGGAGAACACTTTTGGATGGAGTTCCCACTCCCCCGGATGAAAGGTCTGCCTGCTCAGGAAGTCCGCCTCCCAGTTGTCTACCCTTGGGATTTGGATCGCCGACAGACAGCAAGAGTGGGTTACCCCCCACTGGATTATTTTCGGTACCTCTGTCATCGCTAAGGAACTTAGCGCTTACCTTAGAATGTGCCCGGCAGTAAGGCAGCTCACCTGGCTTGAGAGGTTCTCTCCCTCACATTGGCCTGTGGAAACAAAAAAGGACTAAGTATTTCCCCTCAGACTTTCAAAATCAGGGCAGCATACAATCTTTGAGAGGCGCAGTGAGAATTATGTCCCACCAGTTCCCATTGCTTTAAAGCCACCACTGCTCTACTGAAGAGACTGATATGGACTACGGCTATACCCCAGGACAAAGCAGCACAATCTTGCACCACTTTAAAAAATAATAAACTCTTGATTGAAGAATCTTAACTAACACCTAACTTTACCACTTCCTAGCACTAACGTAGGCAAAGAGAATGACTTGGGTGGGAGGGAAGGGAGGAGCTATTTAACAGCTTTTGCTGTGGTGCTCTTTGCCACCTCCTGCTGACCAGGAGGTGAATATCCCATTATTAGTAATTAAGATGATCCGTGGACTCATCATGTCATTAAAAAGAAACATTCTTTCTTTATTTAAGCAACATGAGGATAAAAATAGCAACGTTTTGAGTCATGTAGACCCTTAGTCATGCTATAGATAATGGCTATCCACCTCCTTTTTATATCACCTGTATGTAAATTACCTATTTTTAACCCTTTGGGTTCTCATACCTGAAATGAAGGTAGTAATATCCCCTGCTGGTCAGGTACTGAAAGGTTGATATTTTCTTCTTTTTCTTTTCTTATTAACTACCATAGCTTGTACATTCTTCCTATGGCCTGTTGAAGGGTGGATAACAGTTAGATTACAATTACATTTAATACACTCATAAAAACATTTATAAAAACAAATGAAGGTCGTAATCTTTGTTTAAACCTATCAGATATATAGTTTAAAGGTGTTGTATCCACCATACTTCCCCTTTTTTAAGAAGTAACTTTCTGTTATCTTTTCTTCTCTGTTTGGGAATGTGGTCTATCACCTGAAATCTTACGGCTAGATTTGGAGTTTTGTCGGTAACGACCCGAAAAACTAACGCCGGCTTTTTTCTGGCCGCACCATAAAAATAACTCTGGTATTGAGAGTCCACATAAAGGCTGCGTTAGGCTCCAAAAAAGGAGCGTAGAGCATTTTTAACGCAGCTTCAACTCTCAATACCAGAGTTGCTTATGCAAGCGGCCAGCCTCAAAAACGTGCTTGTGCACGATTCCCCCATAGGAAACAATGGGGCTGTTTGAGCTGAAAAAAAACCTAACACCTGCAAAAAAGCCGCGTTCAGCTCTTAACGCAGCCCCATTGTTTGCTATGGGGAAACACTTCCTACGTCTGCACCTAACACCCTAACATGTCCCCCGAGTCTAAACACCCCTAACCTTACACTTATTAACCCCTAATCTGCCGCACCCGCTATTGCTGACACCTGCATTTTATTTTTAACCCCTAATCTGCCGCTCCGTAAACCGCCGCTACTTACATTATCCCTATGTACCCCTAATCTGCTGCCCCTAACACCGCCGACCCCTATATTATATTTATTAACCCCTAATCTGCCCCCCTCAACGTAGCCTCCATCTGCCTACACTTATTAACCCCTAATCTGCCGACCGCAAAGCGCCGCCACCTACGTTATCTTTATGTACCCCTAATCTGCTGCCCCTAACACCGCCGACCCCTATATTATATTTATTAACCCCTAATCTGCCCCCCCCAACGTCGCCTCCACCTGGCTACACTTATTAACCCCTAATCTGCCGAGCGGACCTGAGCGCTACTATAATAAAGTTATTAACCCCTAATCCGCCTCACTAACCCTATAATAAATAGTATTAACCCCTAATCTGCCCTCCCTAACATCGCCGACACCTAACTTCAATTATTAACCCCTAATCTGCCGACTGGAGCTCACCGCTACTCTAATAAATGTATTAACCCCTAAAGCTAAGTCTAACCCTAACACTAACACCCCCCTAAGTTAAATATAATTTAAATCTAACGAAATTAATTAACTCTTATTAAATAAATTATTCCTATTTAAAGCTAAATACTTACCTGTAAAATAAATCCTAATATAGCTACAATATAAATTATAATTATATTATAGCTATTTTAGGATTAATATTTATTTTACAGGTAACTTTGTATTTATTTTAACCAGGTACAATAGCTATTAAAAAGTTAAGAACTATTTAATAGCTAAAATAGTTAAAATAATTACAAATTTACCTGTAAAAGAAATCCTAACCTAAGTTACAATTAAACCTAACACTAGACTATCAATAAATTAATTAAATAAACTACCTACAATTACCTACAATTAACCTAACACTACACTATCAATAAATTAATTAAATACAATTGCTACAAATAAATACAATTAAATAAACTAGCTAAAGTACAAAAAATAAAAAAGAACTAAGTTACAAAAAATAAAAAAATATTTACAAACATAAGAAAAATATTACAACAATTTTAAACTAATTACGCCTACTCTAAGCCCCCTAATAAAATAACAAAGCCCCCCAAAATAAAAAAATGCCCTACCCTATTCTAAATTACTAAAGTTCAAAGCTCTTTTACCTTACCAGCCCTGAACAGGGCCCTTTGCGGGGCATGCCCCAAGAAATACAGCTCTTTTGCCTGTAAAAAAAAACATACAATACCCAAGCCCCCCAACATTACAACCCACCACCCACATACCCCTAATCTAACCCAAACCCCCCTTAAATAAACCTAACACTAAGCCCCTGAAGATCATCCTACCTTGTCTTCACCTCACCGGGTATCACACCGATCCGTCCAGAAGAGCTCCTCCGATGTCCTGATCCAAGCCCAAGCGGGGGGCTGAAGAGGTCCATGATCCGGCTGAAGCCTTTATCCAAGCGGGGCAGAAGAGGTCTTCCATCCGATTGAAGTCTTCATCCAAGCGGCATCCATCCGGAGCGAAGCGGCAGCATCCTGAAGACCTCCACCGCGGAACATCCATCCTGGCCGACGACTGAACGACGAATGACGGTTCCTTTAAATGACGTCATCCAAGATGGCGTCCCTCGAATTCCGATTGGCTGATAGGATTCTATCAGCCAATCGGAATTAAGGTAGGAATATTCTGATTGGCTGATGGAATCAGCCAATCAGAATCAAGTTCAATCCGATTGGCTGATCCAATCAGCCAATCAGATTGAGCTCGCATTCTATTGGCTGTTCCGATCATGGAAAATGGAAAAGTCGCGGCTGAAAAGTGAGCGTTAGACCCTATTTTGAGTGACTCCAAATACCGGCGGTAGCCTAAAACCAGCGTTAGGAGCCTCTAACGCTGGTTTTAACGGCTAACGCCAAACTCCAAATCTAGGTGTTAGTTGGCTAACAGACAGCTAGATTACGAGTTTTGCGTTATGACTCAAAATGCATCGTTATGTAACAAAACGATGCTTTTTCCCTAACACCACTATTACAAGTCTTGTCAGAATAGGCGTAACGCACACCTTTTTGGCCGTCACGCAACGTCAGTACCGCACTTTAAAAAAAAGTCAATTTTCAATGGGGACTTACATAGCGCCGGTATTATGAGTTTGCCTGGGAGCCCAAAAAGTAGCGGTACAGCCTTAAATGACAAGATCCATACCCCCATCTTAAATCAGTAGTTATGAGTTTTATGCTACAAAGCTGTACCATAAAACTCATAACTAAACTGTCACAAAGTACACTAACACCCATAAACGACCTATTAACCCCTAAACCATAACACTAACACCCCCTAACCTAAATATAATTAAAATAAATCTAAATAAACCTTACAATTATTACCTAAATAATTCCTATTTAAAACTAAATACTTACCTATAAAATAAACTTAAGATAACTAATATAGTTACATTGTAGTTGGCTTAGGTTTTATTTTTATTTCACAGGTAAGTTTATATTTATTTTAACTAGGTAGACTAGTTATTAAATAGTTATTAACTATTTAATAACTACCTAGCTAAAATAAATACAAACTTACCTGTAAAATAAAACCTAACCTGCCTTACACTAAAACCTAATATTACAATCAAATCAAATAAATTAAATTAATCAAATACAATTATCTAAATTACAAAAAAAATAAACACTAAATTACACAAAATAAAAAACGAAATTATCAAAAATAAAAACAAATTACTCCTAATCTAATAGCCCTATCAAAATAAAAAAGCCCCCCAAAATAAAAAAAAAACCTAGCCTACACTAAACTGCCAATGGCCCTTAAAATGGCCTTTTGCAGGGCATTGCCCCAAAGAAATCAGCTCTTTTACCTGTAAAAAAAAATACAAACAACCCACCACCCACACAACCAACCCCCCAAATAAAATCCTATCTAAATTAACCTGCTAACCATTGCCCAAACCCTAAGCTAAAAATAAAACCCACCCAATAAACCCTTAAAAAAACCTAACACTAACCCCCAACGATCCACTTACAGTTTTCGAAGACCGGACATCCATCCTCATCCAGCCGGCAG
Organism: Bombina bombina; assembly: GCF_027579735.1. Lineage (NCBI taxonomy): Eukaryota > Metazoa > Chordata > Amphibia > Anura > Bombinatoridae > Bombina > Bombina bombina. The sequence continues at coordinate 1,083,296,415 of NC_069499.1, read as the reverse complement.
AAGTCTTCATCCAAGCGGGCAGAAGTCCTCATCGAATCCGGCAGAAGTCTTCATCCAAGCGGGCAGAAGTCTTCATCCAGACGGCATCTTCTATCTTCATCCATCCGGGGTGGAGGGGGTCCATCTTCAAGACATCCGGCGCGGAGCATCCTCTTCTTAGGATCGCCGCTGGTAAATTAAGTTTCCCTTTAAGTGACGTCATCCAATATGGCGTCCCTTTCATTCCGATTGGCTGATAATTCTATCAGCCAATAGGAATTAAAGGGGAAAAAATCCTATTGGCTGTTGGAATCAGCCAATAGGATTGAGCTTGCATTCTATTGGCTATTCCAATCAGCCAATAGAATGCAAGCTCAATCCTATTGGCTAATTAGATCAGCCAACAGGATGAAAACTCAATCCTATTGGCTGATTACAACAGCCAATAGGATTGAGGATTAATAATTCTGTCTAAAAAAATGGCTATATTGGAAAAGACTGAATCTGTACTTGCCACAATTGGTATAAAAGACTGGTGTAATGGGATCTTTTTTATCAAAAATGTAGCTAAATCCTTAGTGATGACTTTATTTAACAAAGCTTTATTGATTACCTGTGCAATTTCCTTTTGTATGTCTAGTAATGGATCACAGTCATGACATCTCTGTCTAAAATTACCACGGCTCTGCCCTTGTCTGCATTTTTAATTATAATTGATTTATTATTACACAGGTCTTTAAGTGCCTTTCTCTCTGCTATAGTAATGTTATTGGTAATTCTAGGTTTTTCATTAGACCAGAGTTTTTTTATATCAGCTTGTACAAATTTGATAATGTTGCCAATGCTGTTAGTGTTGTTCATAGTGATAGAGATAAAGTGGATAACAGTTGATGTGCGACCCTAAGGGTTGAAAAATAAGTCAAAATTTGTACCTAATACCTCAAACCCAGGAGTTGAGACTTATATCAAATTTGTACAAGCTGATATAAAAAAACTCTGGTCTAATGAAAAACCTAGACAGAGATTATTATATACAGGAGATATTGGCACAGTTGTCAGATGGAGGTGTGTATTTAATTTTAGACTGTGATCCATTAAAAGACATACAAAAGGAAATTTCACAGGTAATCAATAAAGCTTTGTTAAATAATGTCATCACTAAGGATTTAGCTACATTTTTGATAAAAAATATCCCATTACACCTGTCTTTTATATAACCCCTAAAATACATAAAAGTTTAATAGAACCTCCAGGGAGACCAATTGTGGCAAGTACAGATTTGGTCTTTTCCAATATAGCCAATTTTTTAGACAGAATTCTTAATCCCATGGCTGTAGCCCAAAAATCATTCCTTAAAGACACAGGTGATTTTTTGGAAAAAAATAAAAAATGTTCAAACTGAATAATCAGATATTCTTTTCTCCCTTGATGTAGCCAGTTTGTACGCGTCCATTCCCCATGAGGCAGGAGTACAGTCTGTATTGAATCTTATGAAACATAATCCTAAGTACTCTATACCTCAGTGTGAATTTGTAGAAGACATGTTAAACATCATACACTATCTAAACTATTTTTCATTTCAAGATACCTATTACCTGCAAAGAAAGGGTAGGGCCATGGGCTCCAATGTGGTTCCTTCATACGCCAATATTTTCATCAGCCAATTTGTAAACAGATTTGTTTATAGAAACTTAATGTACTCAAGATATTGTAAAATTTGGCTTTGGTATATAGATGATATATTTGGCGTATGGAGGGGCCCATTGGAGACACTATATGAATTTGTAGAGGAACTTAATGGTAACACTAAAAATTTAAAATTTACCTTGAACCATTCTAAAGAAAATGTGAGCTATTTAGACACATTGGTATATAAACAAGAGGGACATTTAATTACAGACCTTTATTGTAAGCCCACTGAAGGCAACACTTTATTGCACTTTAAAAGTGATCATCCAGATAGAATGTTTAACTCAATCCCTAAAAGTCAATTCCTCAGGACTATGAGAAATGTGCAAGATAAAGATTTGCAGGATATTAGGCTTAAACAAATGGCCAAAAAAATTAAAGATAGAGGCTATCAACAGACCATCATTGCCAATTGTGAATAGGCAGTTAAAACTGAAGTGGCTACAATCCCTTCTGAGAAATCTAGAGACAAAAACAGCAGGACAAGAGACATAAAGACAAGAAACAACTAACCTTTTCGTCAGAATACAATCAATATAGTGACAGTATTTCCAATATCTTAAAGAAACATTGGTACCTGTTAAGTAAGTCTAATTCCCATATAGAGGAATTTTCTTAACCTCCCATTAATTCTTATAAAAGAGTAAAAAACATTAGGGATATAGTGGTTAAGGCAAATGTTAGTACTAACAAAAGTAAAACAATAAATTACTTGACGATAGCTAACAAAGGGTCATATCCCTGCTTAAACTGTGCACAATGTAATTCGATGATTAAAAGGCAAGTTAATTGCACAAATTAATGACAGAAATAAGAGAGAGATTAATGGCCTTTACACTTGTGACACAGATTATGTAGTGTATATCTTAAAATGCCCATGTTGGCGGGGCTATGAAGGTGAAACGATAAACCCCATAAAAGATAGAATAAGTGCCTATAAATCTTCTATCAGATGCAAGGATATGTCCCTACCCATTTCAGCACATGTTTTATCAGCAGGTCACTCTGTTAGCCAACTAAGATTTCAGGTGATAGACCACATTCCCAAACAGAGAAGAGAAGGTAACAGAGAGTTACTTCTTAAAAAAAGGGAAGTATGGTGGATACAACACCTTAAAACGCTATATCCGATAGGTTTAAACAAAGATTATGATCTTCATTTGTTTTTATAAATGTTTTCATGAGTGTATTAAATGTAATTGTAATCTAATTGTTATCTACCCTCCAACAGGCCATAGGAAGAATGTACAAGCTATGGCAGTTAATAAGAAAAGAAAAAAGAAGAAAATATCAACCTTTTCAGTACCTGACTATCAGGGGGTATTACTACCTTCATTTCAGGTATGAGAACCCAAAGGGTTAAAAAGAGGTAATTTACATACAGGTGATATAAAAAGGAGGTGGATAGCCATTATCTATATATATATACACAGTGGATAGGCCTGCACTCACGGTTCAAGTTCATCCACCCAGGGTGCTTCCAAGGAATTGATAATAACAGAAAGAAAGGATGCACTCTCCAGGATTTCCAATGTTACTCCTTTAATGTAACGTTTCAAGGTAGTTATCCCCTTCGTCAGACTGTTATTTTGTACTGTCTGACGAAGGGTATAACACCCCAAAATGTTATATTAAAGGAGTAACATTGGAAATCCTGGAGAGTGCATCCTTTCTTTTTGTTAATATAAATATATATATATAAGGGAAAGTAGAATGTCCCAGACCAGTAAACTGGAATAAAGACAAGCAGCACTATGAAATATGCGCCAGTATATAGAAAGAAAAAAATATGCAGCTATTGGATACAGGTAGGGCAGGTGTGAGTATAAAACTCTCACCTATCCAAGAATGTAAATGAGAAAAAAGGAAGGTTTCAACAGCGCAATTAGTTTCTTCTGTGATTTTTCCCTGAGGGTCGAGCTGTTGTTGCAGTGGGTCGGGGACCTTAGTCTGTTCGCTGAATCACAGCTTTTCTCTTTTCTAAAATCACAGAAGAAAACCTACTCCAAGAGGTGGATGACAAGTCACTGACTTCTCCTTATACACACTGGAATTCTACCACCCTATACTAGTTGTGGCAACTTACCTCATTGGATTGAGGTATATTCTGGTAAGGGGAATATTATTCCTTCTAATATTTCTATTGGATTCTTCAGATTCACAGAAAATATGATCGCTAATACTGATCTTTGAACTATTTTTACTATTTTTATTGTATTTATATGCCATATGTATGATCTGTTTTTATATGTTATATGTTTTATGTTGTAGCACAGAAACTAATTGCGCTGTTGAAACCTTCCTTTTATTATATACATATATATATATATATATATATATATATATATATATATATATATATAGTGAAGTGATTTAAGTAAAGTGGCACACACCATCCATCCACCAGCCTGGTGCACGCAACAAAGGTAAATGCAGGAAAATATCCAGAACACAAATCCATTTTAAAGGTGAAGCGTGTATCCGGAAAACAGCAGGCAACACAGGAAACTTTGTAACAAGCCTTTTAATCAACAACATGTGAAGAAAATAGGGCCTTAACCCATAACGTTTCGGTTCTGCAGTGAACCTTTCTCAAATGGAGCCCATGGAAGACATAAATAACTCCCACTCCAACCCACCTTACATACCCAGTGTACTAACAATACCTAAGTGAATAATCACCCTGATGTCTGTTCTCCCGCTCCACACCAGACCTCCTGTCATGCTACTCCAGCGTCATGCGTGTCCACGCATGATGACGTCATCAGTCACAGCCACCACTAAAGCATTTTGTGAATGTGTTGGCATAGCAACGGTAAACAACCGTTAGTAGCGATGCGATGCAGGGAGAAGGGGGACACAGACAGCAGGATAAAAGATAACTGAAAAATGAATATGAAACAAAACAAAAATTGGCTTAAACTATACAGCATTTTACATATCAAACTATACATATGTTTTAAGTTTCCATTACATAATACGCTAATGACAATCCTAATGCAAAGAAAAGGAAAAAATGTTTTTAAATTCAACTAGTGGTGCAAAATACATGGGTGAAGTAAAATTAACTTAAAGGGACCCATATTTAATAATGAGCCCTAAAGTGACCAATCTATACCTCTGGTATCAAATGGAAAACTACAGCCAATGCACATACACTATATTTACATCATTCAAGCCATATGGAATAAGTAGAAACTTATTTGTGGTCCCATAGAGGGGATTCCCGTAAACCGGTCACTTGTACCAACATCCAAAGTCAATCAATGTGTTCAAGCCCCTGGGGGTAACAGTGTCGAGATCAAAGATCCATTTCGCTTCTGCTCTTAATAAGGCCAAAGCCCTATCACCCCCTCGTCTCAAGCGTGGAACATGATCGATAAGTATTGCTCTTAGCATAGATACAGAATGTCCTACTTGAAGAAAATGTCTTGCGACTGGTTGTTCAGAGCTGCCCTTCTTGATGGCCAGGCGTATAGCGGATTTATGATTCACCAGCTGTTCTCTGAAGGTAGTCACCGTTTTTATTACATAATATAGGGAACACGGACAAATGATCACATAGACCACAAAATCAGATGTGCACGTAAGTCTGTGTTGGATCTTGAATTGTTTGTTGGTGTGTGGATAGTAAAAATTATTACAGGTCACCATGTTGTTACAGGTCACACAATTGCCACACCTATAACATCCCAGTTTTGCCTTTGGTAGCCAAGATTTGCGTTCATAGCAATGCCCTGGATCATTCAAGACCAGTAGGTCTCGTAGGTTTTTAGACCTCTTATAGACCATCCTTGGAGGAGGTAGATTATAAAAAGGTAGACTCATGTCTTTAGCCACAATTTTCCAATTTTCTTTTATGGTGGCTGCTACCATTTCCGAACTTGGAGTGTAGGTAGTCACAAAGTTCACTCTAGTATCTTCTTTTTTCTCAATTCTGCTCCACAACCAGTCGCTGTTGTTTAATGAGACGTGGGGGGTATCCTCAATGTAAGAACTTCTGGGCCATATCCTGCAATTAGAGATCTTTACGGGAATCCTCGTGTTGTTTCTGATGACCCTCAGGAGCTGCGAGGAACTGACACCGTTCTTTTGTGTGTACGGATGAAAACTATCAAAATGTAAGATAAAATTCTTATCTGTGTCTTTATGGTACAAGGTAGTAATTTATCATTGCCCTCAGTCTTAGCTTTATGTATCTCCAGGTCAAGAAAATTAATTTTTTCATGATGCCTTTCAATCTTGAATTTGATTGTGGATTCTAAGTTGTTGAGAGCATTAAACCATTCCATGAGAGATGTTGATGTGCCCCTCCAAATGAGGAACACATCATCAATACAGCGGCGTTAGAATCTGATGGAGTTGTGCTGTGGATTAAAGACATGTTTTTCAAATTGTGCCATATACAAGTTGGCATAAGACAAGGCCATACTCGACCCCATGGCCGTGCCTAATAATTGAAGGACAAATTCATTCTCAAAACGAAAAAGTTTTTCTCCAAGCACAACTCCATCAGATTCAGCAGAAATTCTATTGGGGGACCAGTATAGTGCAGTATATATATACAGTTTTATGCAAATGTTTAGGCACCCCTAACAATTTCCATGATTTTCATTTATAAATAATTGGGTGTTTGGATCAGCAATTTAATTTTGATCTATCAAATAACTGAAGGACACAGTAATATTTCAGTAGTGAAATGAGGTGTATTGGATTAACAGAAAATGTGTAATATGCATCCAATCAAATTAGACAGATGCGTAAATTTGGGCATCCTTGTCATTTTGTTGATTTGAATACCTCTAACTACCTAGCAATGATTAATTGGAACACACAATTGGTTTGGTGAGCCCATTAAGCCTTGAACTTCATAGACAGGTGCATCCAATCATGAGAAAAGGTATTTAAGGTGGCCAATTGCAAGTTGTTCTCTTTGACTCTCCTCTGAAGAGTGGCAACATGGGGGCCTGAAAACAACTCTCAAATGACCTGAAAACAAAGATTGTTCAACATTATGGTTTAGGGGAAGGCTACAAAAAGCTATTGCAGAGATTTAAGCTGTCAGTGTCCACTGTGAGGAACATAGTGAGGAAATGGAAGACCATAGGCACAGTTCTTGTTAAGGCCAGAAGTGGCAGACCAAGTAAAATATCGGAGAGGCAAAGGCAAAGGATGGTGAGAACAGCCCACAGACCACCTCCAACATCATCTTGCTGCAGATGGTGTCACTGTGCATCATTCAACAATTCAGAGCACTTTGAACAAGGAGAAGCTGTTTTTTAGGAGAGTGATGCGGAAGAAGCCTTTTCTGCACACACGCCACAAACAGAGTCGCTTGAGGTATACAAACGCACATTTGGACAAGCCAGCTTCATTTTGGAAGAAGGTGCTGTGGACTGATGAAAGAAAGATTGAGTTATTTGATCATAACATGGGGTGTTATGCATGGCAGCAAAAGAACACAGCATTCCAAGACAAACACTTGCTACCCACAGTAAAATTTGGTGGATGTTACATCATGTTGTGGGGCTGTGGGGTCAGTGCCAGTACTGGTAATCTTGTAAAAGTTGAGGGTCAGATGGATTCCACTGAATATCAGCAGATACTTGAGAATAATGTTGAGGAATCAGTTATAAAGTTGAAGTTACGCCGGGGCTGGATATTTCTACAAGACAACGACACAAAACACTGCTCGAAATCTAATCTGGCATTTATGCAGAGGAAAAAGTACAATGTTTTGAAATGGCCATTCCAGTCCCTAGACCTGAATATGATTGAAAATCTTTGGGGTGATTTGAAGAGGGCTGTCCATGCTCGGCAACCATCAAACCTAACTGAACTGGAGATGTTTTCCACGAAGGAATGGTCTAAAATACTTTCATCCAGAATCCAGACACTCATTACAGGCTATAGGAAGCATCTAGAGGCTGTTATTTCTGCTAAAGGATGCAATATTTCTGTTGGGGTACCCACATTTATGCACCTGTCTAATTTTGTTTGGATGCATATTGCACATTTTCTGTTAATCCAATAAACCTTATTTCACTACTGAAATATTACTGTGTCCTTCAGGTTTTTGATAGATCAAAATGAAATTGCTGATCCAAACACCCAATTATTTATAAATGAAAATCATGGAAATTGTTAGGGGTGCCTAAACTTTTGCAAACAATTGTATATACAGTATATCTATCTATCTATCTATCTATCTATCTATCTATCTATCTATATATATATATATATATATATATATATATATATATATATATATATATATATATATATATATATACTCCATTTATTAACTGGTGTACACATTCATACTGATGAAAATATGTATCATATAAAAAATAAACTAGGTTTTTAGCATGAAACATAATTAAAGTCAATTGGATCAACATGAAAAATAATTTACTCATATCCATACTCATAAGAGAAGAAATAAAGTCTGTGGAACTGTATAACATTATATATAAGCAATCTAAGCGTATGGGAACCCAGCTGCATATCAAACACAAGCTTTAAAGCTCTGCCATTCAAAATCACCCTTCAAGATTCTGATGAATGTGCCGACAGATAAAGGCTAATTGGCAGACTGCACTGAGACAGTTTTTGATGACACAGTGAAGACAATGAGAGACAGAAAAGCACCAAAGAAAGTTTAGAGGGAATAATAAAATGAATAGAAATACATTTTAGGCCAAAAAAAAGCAGATGCAAAAGAATGAACAATTTAAAATATAAGACAGAGAAGAGAGATATATCAGTGGTAAAACAAAAGCAATTATACAGGAACAAACAGATTGCAATAGCATGTATCCTACATAAGAATCTAATTAGTCAGTGATTGTCATTACTACTGCCCTTTATTTCTATACCATAGACATATTATTTAGTTCTGAAAAAGGGCATATAATACAATGAAACCTCATTTTACTATATATCAGTAAGAACATATCAGAACATCTGCAATGGAACCCCAGTGTATATTGCTAATTGATTACATCAAAATACTGCTAATTCCTTACGTAATAGCTTATGTTCTATTCATAAACTAGGGGTGATATTTTACTAGGAATATAGAAAATGGGAGATAAAAAGTACATATTTCTAAATTTATATACTGTTTGCACATTAGACAAAAAATTTTTACAGTGTTTAAGGCTGATCCCTTAAAATATGATAAGGGGTCTGTTATGACTTTTTACACACAGCTACAGCCTGAATGGCTGAATGTTTCTTCAACTTCTGCTTGCAATTTAGCAGGACGATAGATTTCAGGGCTTTCTCGCACAGCTTGAAAATAGTGAATTTAAGATAAAATTTCATTTAAAAATAAAATACATTTTCCGCAGATATTTTTTTTTATGTAATTGAGATTTTCTAGGGATCTCATTGCAGCCGCACACAAGCCTTGATACTATAATTATATATTATATTTTTTGTAATTATAATTGGCTGTATAGATTATTGGAGTCTGTTTTAGATATAAAAAAACACTTGTTTATTTTATTTACTAGCAATAACTCATATTATAACTGTGGAATTGATAGGTTTTACTTTTTTTAACTCTTCAGCTCTGGGTTCTATATAGTTTAAGCAGATTGTTGTTAATATAAGCAGTAGTGTTTGTCAGACCACACTAAAGAGAAATACATTTAAACAAATCTGTATGCTAAACCACTAAGTGAGAGCTCTAGCTACGTATCAGCTAGATTACGAGTTTTGCGGTATGAGTAAAAAAGCAGCGTTAAGGCTCATAACGCTGCTTTTTCACTACCGCTGGTATTACGAGCCTTGCAGGTTTAGGGGCACTGCACACTTTTTTGGCCGTACAGCAAATTATCTTACGCAATTTGCATAAAGTCTTTTTTCAATGGGACTTCCATAGCGCCCGGTATTACAAGTTTTTTTTGGAGGCCAAAAAGTGAGCAGTACAGCCTATCCCGCAAGATTCGTAACGCAATCTAGAGTCAGTAGTAATGAGCTTTACGCTACAAAGCTGTAGCATAAAACTCATAACTAAAGTGCTAAAAAGTACACTAACACCCATAAACTACCTATTAACCCCTAAACCGAGGCCCTCCCACATCGCAAACACTAAAATAAAATTATTAACCCTTAATATGCCGCTCCCGACATCGCCGCCACTATATTAAACATATTAACCCCTAAACCACTGCACTCCACATCGTAAACACTAATTAAATATTATTAACCCGTAATCTGCTGTCCCTAACATCGCCGCCACCTACCTACATTTATTAACCCCTAATCTGCTGCCCCCAATGTCGCCGCCACTATACTAAATGTATTAACCCCTAAACCTAAGTCTAACCCTAACACCCCCTAAATTAAATATAATTAAAATAAATCTAAATAAAAATTACTATCATTACCTAAATAATTCCTATTTAAAATTAAATACTTACCTATAAAATAAAACCTAAGCTAGCTACAATATAACTAATAGTTACATTGCAGCTAGCTTAGGATTTATTTTTATTTTACAGGCAAGTTTGTATTTATTTTAACTAGGTAGAATAGTTAGTAAATAGTTATTAACTATTTACTAACTACCTAGCTAAAATAAATACAAATTTACCTGTAAAATAAAACCTAACCTGAGTTACGCTAACACCTAACATTACACATCAATTAAATAAATTTCATAAATTAAATACAATTACCTAAATTACAAAAAAAACCACTAAATTACACAAAATAAAAAACAAATTATCAGATATTTAAACTAATTACACCTAATCTAATAGCCCTATCAAAATAAAAAAAGCCCCTAGCCTAAACTAAACTACCAATAGCCCATAAAAGGGCCTTTTGCGGGGCATTGCCCCAAAGAAATCAGCTCTTTTACCTGTAAAAAAAAATACAAACAGTCCCCCCAACAGTAAAACCCACCACCTACACAAACAAGCCCCCAAATAAAATCCTAACTAAAAAAACCTAAGCTCCCCATTGCCCTGAAAAGGGAATTTGGATGGGCATTGCCCTTAAAATGGCATTTAGCTATATTGCTGCCCAAACCCTAACCTAAAAATAAAACCCACCCAATAAACCCTTAAAAAACCTAACACTAACCCCCGAAGATCCGCTTACAGTTTTGAAGACCGGACATCCATCCTCAACGAAGCTGGGAGAAGTCTTCATCCAAGCGGCAAGAAGTTCTCAACCAAGCCGGGAGAAGTCTTCATCCAAGCCGGCAGAAGTGGTCCTCCAGACGGGCAGAAGTCTTCATCCAGACGGCATCTTCTATCTTCATCCATCCAGAATTCTATCAGCCAATCGGAATTAAAGGTGAAAAATTCCTATTTGCTGTTCCAATCAGCCAATAGAATGTGAGCACAATCCTATTGGCTGATTGGATCAATCAAAAAGATTGAAGCTTAATCCTATTGGCTGATTGCATCAGCCAATAGGAATTTTTCACCTTTAATTCCGATTGGCTGATAGAATTCTATCTGCCAATCGGAATTCAAGGGACGCTATCTTGGATGACGTCATTTAAAGGAACCTTCATTCTTCGTTAGACGTCGGAAGAAGAGTATGCTCCGCAGCGTATGTCTTGAAGATGGACCCGCTCCGCGCCGGATGGATGAAGATAGAAGATGCCGTCTGGATGAAGACTTCTGCCCGTCTGGAGGACCACTTCTGCCGGCTTGGATAAAGACTTCTCCCGGCTTCGTTGAGGACTTCTTGCCACTTGGATGAAGACTTCTCCTGGCTCGTTGAGGATGGATGTCCGGTCTTCAAAACTGTAAGTGGATCTTCGGGGGTTAGTGTTAGGTTTTTTTAAGGGTTTATTGGGTGAGTTTTATTTTTAGGTTAGGGTTTGGGCAGCAATAGAGCTAAATGCCCTTTTAAGGGTAATGCCCATCCAAATGCCCTTTACAGGGCAATGGGGAGCTTAGGTTTTTTTAGTTAGGATTTTATTTGGGGGGTTGATTGTGTGGGTGGTGGGCTTTACTGTTGGAGGGGTTGTTTGTATTTTATTTTTACAGGTAAAAGAGCTGATTTCTTTGGGGCAATTAGGGGTTAATAAGTGTAAGATTAGTGGTGTTTAGACTCGGGGTTCATGTTAGGGTGTTAGGTGTAAACATAAATTTAGTTTCCCCATAGGAATCAATGGGGCTGCATTACAGAGCTTTACGCTGCTTTTTTGCAGGTGTTAGGCTTTTTTTCAGCCATCTCTCCCCATTGATGTCTTTGGGGAAATTGTACACAAGCATGTAAAACCAGCTCACCGCTGACGTAAGCAGCACTGGTATTGGAGTGCGTTATGGAGGGTTTAGGAAAACCTGTAATACCAGCGCTGTAGGGAAGTGAGCGGTACCGCACCCCTCAAACTGCAAACTCGTAATCTAGGCATATAGCACCAAGTATTTTTTTTTTTAAATGAGCAGTAGTAATTTTCATACCATACTGTTATGAGATAAATAAAAATCAATTTGCTTTGAAGTGAGAAATATAAACTTCCAAAATTGTTGAAGCAAGTGTGGTTAAATGACTACCTGGTTATAGAGAGTACAATTTTGACAGTTGTGCTAGCATGCTGACCTAATTTTTATATTTTTACTAAGCATGAAATTAATAATGAATTTCATTGTTTTTGTACTATCGAAAAACTAAAGTCTGGCATTAACAAAACCTTTTTGCTGTTGTGTATACTTGGTCCCATTTGCTTTTGGGACTTGGGACTTGGAACGTGTCCGCCCATCTTCATAGTAAATGGGCACTGTACTTTCACTGCCCTTATTTTCTTTTTTTTTTTTTTTTTTTTTTTTTATTTTAAATGCTTTATTGGTACCCATTTTCAAAATTACAAAAAATAAAAATACATTCTTCATTATTCACATTTACAAGTATTCTTCTTATAGTACCATCTGTAGTTACAAACTGAATAGTACAAGATTTAACTCTTATGTCGAAGTTTAACATAATTTTCCTAACAAAGTACACCAATAAACTTATCATCTAGTGTCTTAAACATAACCTTCTTCTTATATCTAGTATATACAGAAGGAAAAAACATAGGGAAAATCAGAACAAGACCCAAATGTGTTAATTATGAATTATTCTGGTAGGGGGGGGGGAGAGGAAGAAAAAAAAAAAAAAAAACCCTGTACACTTCGCTTCCCTTTCCTCTCTCTCTCTAACTCTCTCACCATCCACCCCAACTTTGAGGAAATGATCCTGCTATAATATTAATCATAACATATTCTGTATTCCTAAAAGGGGCAGTCAATTGGATTTGTGTATTCAGAGGTAACGATAAGATTAACTTTTTCCATTTCTTAAAAAAAAATTCTTCTAGCGGACTAGATGGCTCTCGTGAGTCATATTGTTCTAACATGCACTGTTTAACTACTCCGTTCTTACACGCCACCAGTTTGGGGGCTTTCGCCCCTTTTCAATCCTTCAGAATTAGATTTCTAGTTATAAAAATTATAGTATTAATTAAATCATTCTCTTTAACTCTATCCGAGTATTTTACCAGAAAAAAAACATGAAACATTTGAATCTCAAATTCTATATCGAGCTTCCTCTTGATCCAATAGTTAATTTGTCTCCATAGTTGGTTTACTTTAGGGCAGCTCCAAAAATAATGAGTAATATCTGCTTCCTCTATACTACACTTCGGGCAAACTAAAGTAGTCTCATACCATCTAGATAAGTTTCTATTAGTTATATAAACTTTCCTGATCAACTTCAAATGTGATTCTCGCCAATTAGTTGGGACCCAATATTTATAGTTTAACTTCAAAGATTGAACAATTTCTTTTGTCGTTAGATTTGGGAACTCTCTATGCCATTTATCTTTTATTGCCTGTAAATGCTCTTCATTGTTAAATGAATTAATTACATTGTAAATTATTGAAATTGATGTCTTACCATTTTCATATAGCTTAATGACATTATCTAGAACCCCCATAGACCAGTTGGTGTTATATTTAATTTGTAAACTGTTAATAAAGTGGCGTATTTGTAGGAAAGCAAAAAAATCTTTCCTCGGCAGATCATAAGTTCTAGCTTGATTTATGAATGAGTTAACTGTCAGGTCTTCCGACAAAAATTGTCTAACAAACATTAACCCTTTTCTCTTCCACCGATAGAATACTATTTGTGACAGACCCGGCTGGAATTCTGGATTACCACCAATGCTGAGCAAATTTGTACAGTATGGGTTAACCTGTACTCTAAGACAAACCTGTTGCCACGCCTTTATGGTATTAATGAAAATTGTCATTTTTGCAATTTTCCTGGGTATTCTGTTCATGGGGCAGTGTAAGAGTGATCCCAACATAAATGGTTCAGCCATATAGTTTTCTGATCTTGGGACGTAACCCAGTCCATTGCATATTTAAATGTGGTGACTAAATTGTAAATCTCTAAGTTCGGAAAATCCAACCCTGCCGCTAGTCTATTAAGTTGTAATTTATCAAGTCCAATCCGAGGCCTTTTCCCAGCCCATATAAATTGTGTACAATGTTTATTGAACTCTCTAATATCCTTTTTATATAGTAATATAGGAATATTCTGACACAAGTATAAAATTTTAGGAAATATAACAGCTTTGATTAGCATTATTCTAGCTGTTATAGGGATAGGGAGATTGGACCATATTGATAGTTTTCTTTGACATTCCCTAAATACTCTAGGATAGTTTAATTCATAGCACTCCGTCATGCAATTAGACAGCATGATACCTAAATACTTAATCAGTGCTTTTTCTTTAAAAGGTAATGGTCCTTTCAGCTTCGATGGCTTCTTTAGCCATAACAATTCTGATTTCCCATAGTTAATCGTGTAGCCTGATATCTCACTAAATATCTGCGTTTCTTCCAGTAATAGTGGTAAAGTTTTTTCAATATTACTTAGATATACTAATAGGTCATCTGCATAGAGAGAAAGCACCATTTTTTGATCACCAATAAGAATTCCTGACAGGCATTCTCTTAAACGAATTGCAAACGGTTCGATCGATAGGTTAAATAACAAGGGGGATAGAGGACAACCCTGGCGGGTCCCTCTTTGTAGCCTGAACTTTTCAGACGTTAATCCATTAACTACCACCGCTGACATCGGATTCTTGTATAGAATTTTTATTAAGTTTATAATATTGTCTTTGAATCCAAATTTTTCTAGTGTTGTGAATAAGTGATCCCAGCTAATGTAATCAAAGGCTTTCTCAGCATCAACCGCTAAGATTGCCGCGTCCAACATCCCACATCCTGTACCATTCTTAATTTTATTTTGCATATGTTCTATTATCAGCATTGTTTTCCGGATGTTTTTAACGGGATTTCTCCCAGGCATAAAACCCGTTTGGTTCTCATGAATAATATCTGATATATAAGGTTTTAAACGATTCGCAATTATGGAAGTCAATAATTTTTAATCTATGTTCAATAATGAAATTGGACGATAGGATGCTGGATTTTCTGGGTCTTTATCTTTTTTAAGGATGAGTGAAATGTTGGACGCGGCAAAGCCAGCAGAGCATTGTTTCTGATATAAAAAATAGCTATTATATACATTATATAGGACTGGTGTTATTTCCTCTACCAATATATGATAGAATTCCGCCGGTAGTCTATCAGGACCTGGTGCTTTATTACCTTTAAGCTTTTTTATCCCTTGTTCGATTTCAATTAATGAGATTGGGGCATTAATACTTTCCATTATATCCTGTGATAATTTAGGTAATTTTACCTTCTCCCAGAATTTATTTTTAACCTCTAACTTGAATTTCCCTGCTGTATATAGATTCTTAAAGAATTCTACGAAAATCTTCTGTATTTCTTTATTTGAAGTGGTTCTGAATGATCCTTGTTTAATTGCCCCTATATTATTTTTGACTCTACTTTTGGTTATAGAGGCTAAATATTTAGCTGACCTTCCCCTAAAGCCACCGTATAATGATTTTATTCGCATTTCTTCCTGTATCGTGTTTTGCTTAAGGAGTAGGTCTCTCTGGGTCTTTAGATTTGTATATTTCTCCCAGAGAACTCTCCTTGGCTGGGCTATATATGCGTTAAAACTATTCCTTACTGCATTGGAAAGCTGTTCCTCCTGTTTATTTTTTTTCTTACTTTTGCAGAGATATGCCTTTACCTCTCCTCTTAATACCGCTTTGCCACATTCCCAGAAAATTTCGGACTTATTTTCATATGCCCTATTATGCAATGCGTACTCTTGCCATCTGCTCTTCAGCCAGTTCTGAAAAATTGTATTTTTTGCTAAATATTTCGGAAAGAATACGTCATTGCTGGCTTGTTTTTGATAAGTTTTTAATTCTAAATCTAGTAGGATTACAGCATGGTCTGATATCTTTATATCACCTATTTCTGTCCTTACTTTCTTTCCCGTCATTATATCAGCTATTAGGAACATATCTATCCTTGCGAACGTCTGATGTGATTTGGAGATACACGTAAAGGTTCTGTTATCTGGGTTTTGAAGCCTCCAAATATCTTTTGTTCCAGTTTTATGGCAAAATGTCTGTAAGATTCGTGTTTCTCTCTCTCTTCTAGCCCTGCATTTATTATTTAACCTATATAAATTAGGAGAGAAAACCATATTGAAATTCCCCCCTATAATCAGATCTTGATCTCTATAAGCCATTAGTTTCCCTGCTAGTGTATCCCAAAATTGCCGATCTATCTTATTCGGCCCATATACGTTACACAAAATAAACAGTTTTCTATCAATTTCAATTTGGACAATCAAAAGTCTACCTAACGGATCTATTATTTTTTAAATTATTTTATATGGTAATAGTTTATTTATTAATATTGCCACCCCATTTTTCCTGTTATCATAATCAGACGAAATTACCTCACCTACCCATTTAATCTTTAATTTAATAGCTTCTTTCTCAGACAGGTGTGTCTCTTGTAACATCACTATATGCGGTTTGTATGTTCCTAGTAGTTTAATAATTGATTTCCGTTTTATTGGGGATGATATTCCGCCCACATTCCAAGAGGCTATTTTTAAATTTTCATTCATTTGCTCCAGTTAAGTTAATAGTGAGAGAGAGGAAGAGTGAGAAAAAAAAAAAAATTATATAATATTTTTTTTTAATAAAACCAAAAAGACTCCCTTCCCCCCTTCCCTGTCCCCATATAGGTTCGGAGATATTACTTTTCATATATCCATTAAAATAAAACCTAATATACATAATAAAACAAGGCCTCAGCAACCGCTGTTCAAATAACATCTGTCTAGGGAGACTTCCTCCTATATCATTCGCTACCCTCTTTGTATAATACCTCAATAAAAAAGTAGACTGGTACCCTCCAGAACCCCTTATATTTAGTCTGTGCTTCCTTAGTCTCTTTCTCCCTAGACCTATTTTTATCTTATGGGTGATAAAACACTGCTTCAGTAATGAATTATTAAACCGGACCCCCTTATGAAAGATTCCTATCATGTACTTGACTACCCTCTGCTTCTAAAGTAGAGCCTGCAACATAAGTTGTGCACTATGGCATCTACCCATGTTCAGTCTGTACTTTATTAATTAATCCCTTTCTCTCTGCAAAATACTCTCGCTTCCTGAGGGGTTTCAACAGTTTTAGGCTCTCCATCTGTTAATATAATTAACTTGGCCGGATAAACTAATCTAACGTTAAAATTTGCTTTGATCAGCTGTGAGCAAAAAGGTGACATTAGTCTTCTTTTAGCCGAAGTCTCTGCAGAGAAATCTTGGAATAGCATTATTTTATTTTGTTCTAACACAACTGGAAATGTTTTCCTATAATTCCTCATCATATTAACTTTATCTGTAAATTTTAAAAACTTAACAATTATAGGCCTCGGTTGTAGTGTACCATCTGGGTTTCTGTGACTTATCCCCATTCTATGTATTCTTTCAATTTGTAGGGGTTGGGATTCTGAGTACATGTTCAAAGCTTTAGGGAGTGTATTAGTAATAAAGTAAACTAAGTCTTTAAAATCAGCATTCTCGGGGACCCCAATGATCCTAATATTATTGCGACGAGCCCTGTCTTCTAAGTCTTCTACCTTTTTCTGCATAGTATCTGAGTTAACCTGCAATCTGGAGTTAGTCTGCTCCATCTGGGTCATTCTGTCTTCTAAGTCTGAGACCCTGTTTTCTACCTCTTCTATTCTCGCAGTGAACTGCCTAACTTCAGTCGATAAGGAGTTGATGTCATGTTTACTCTCCACTTTTAGGGCATCTAACTGCAACGTAAACACTCTAGATATTTGGGCTACTATCTCAGCTGTATTGTTTGTAGGAGGCTGGGTTTCCGTGTCTATTTGCAATGTATCGGTGCCTAACTCCGTATTTTTAGGGTTATTCTTCTTTTCTCTATGTCTCGGCGGCATAGCTGGAGAGCTCCCTTTAGAGGCCGCTATATATTTATCCATCAGAATGTATTATCAATTTAAAAGGGAGCAAGTGCAAACCAGTGTTCTAATAAGCAAAAATTACAAAAAATAAAGTGTGAGAAAGAAAACAAAAAACAAAAACAAAATAGGTGACACATGAAAATATGGCTCTGTTTTTAGCAGAGCGTACCATTTTCAGATATATTTAAGATATATTTATCTCTTGTGTGTATACTTTAAGTGATCTAGGTGTAACTAAGTGAAATTCATGTGATTACGGCCTATCTCCGAGACTTGGACCCAAATAAGAAATAATGTGATCTCAAATTAACCCTTTGCTGTGTATACTTTAACTATATAAACTGTGTAAACTATAGTTTAGGCAACCAGATGTACCAAAAATCCTTTGCAGTGTTTCTAGATTGTAATGCTTATGCAATCCTGCCTAACAACCAATATATGTATGTATATATATATCTGCCCACTCTGGTACTGTAGCCTTTATTGCTACCGCTTACAACTCTCTAGACTTTCCTCTCTTAACCTCTGGTAAATAAAAATGCTATACAGGTAGTTCTTTCTGTGTTCACAGCTTTAGCAAATTAAGTGCTTTCCCAGCAGGTCTGTATTTTGACCTAAGTATTCTTTAAACCATTGGAAGCTTCCACAGTTAGTCAGAGCAAGAAACATCTAGCGCCATTCAGGCTTAAGGCTTGCACAGAAAATGACCCAGTAATGCTTACATAAAGTAATAGTCAGATAAATTGCATAAATATCTAACTCTCATAAATGTTGTTATCTATTAACAGCTATATATATGCCATTGTACATTTAAGCTACTCCATGACTCAATGATATTATCTTCTAATATAGCTATTTCCTTCTGAATCAATTTCAACATCCTTATAGACAATGGGGGTTATACATATCAATCGCAGTAACAGAAGTAACCAACAGGAAAGAATAAGCAGAGGAGAAAAACAATAAACAAAAAGAGAAAAAGTCCCCCTTTTCTTCTCTCCTCTTTAAGTTAGTCCAACCTGGAAATTATTTCCCAGCACACTTGACTCTACAGAGGCTTGTCCCTTCTCAGATCCTGTTTCTTTTTATTATTTAATTATAGCAATCAAAGGAGACACAGACAGTCCAAATAAACTGTTAACTTATAATGTTCCTCTTGATATCGAAATGGAGGGTGTCAAATTTTAAGTCTCTCTGTCTTCTTGGCTCCTACCCGTAGGTTATGGGAGCTCTACTTTGTACTCCTACCCATAAGGGTTATGGGAGTGTATCACAACATATATATTGCCACCAGATTGATGCCTTTAAGAATAATACTTTCTTTTTCTCCTTCTGTAGTTCTGTCTCCACAGACAAGCTAAACAGGTAGATACCATTCCCAGCTGCTCAGGTACAAGACTATTTCCCAGGCTGCAGTTCGCTCAACCTTTATTCCTTTATACCCCTGGCTAGGTCGCTTCCCTTGTAGGGGCCTCACTTTAGGGGAACCGAGTTTCGGCTCTTCTCTCCCCCCCTTCCACTATGGCCCTTTATTTAACACAGCTTTAATAATTTTAAACAGTACCTTAGTAGCCGCTGAATATCCGCTATGTATACGCTGCAGAAGGGGCCTCCGTTAACTGTCGTGCTCACCTTGCAGGGGTCGACACACCTCCCAGCAACACCACAGTACCGTCCAGGGGGGGGGGGACTTGATGTGCTTTTGACCACGGCCTGCTACGCTGCTCTAGGATCCGCTCCCTGCCCGCACTTGCAGGGTACTGTTTCCCCTCGATCCCGGCCGGCTGCTGTCTCTGCAGTCTGCACACTGCTGTTAAGGCTCTTCTGCCCACTTGCTTGTTAACTTAGGCGCTCTGTTTTCCCATATGCAAAGGAACAATGAAGTTGCTTCAGTCTCAGAAGCCTCACTTGTGGCTGACTTCCAGGCGCTGACTGCTCCTGCAATCCGCTCGCTATCCAGGTCGCCTGCATGTAGCGGCCAAAGATTACTGCGCCTGAGAAGCTGGTGTTCGAGCTCAAGGGAGAAGCGCGAAGTTGCAAGCGTCCTGCTTGCTCCGCCTCTTCCGGGAAGTCTCTCCCACTGCCCTTATTTTCTATTGCACTAGAATTTGGTAGTACAGTTCCTGTCAATCACTCCACATCTTTGCTACTTGCAGTAAGCAGGCTTGCATGAGCAAGCCTTCACCATATTGACATCAATGTGACATCCACTGCTTAGTACAGGGATCCCACAGTATATATTTGTATAAAGGGCTGAGAATTTCCACTAATCTTCAACAAGGGTCCTGTAATCTAATAATTATCAACCAGTTGAGAAATATCACAATGAACCCCACGGAATGATTTAAGAAAAGTGGCTAAAACAAGTATTCCCTGTAAATTACAAGCTTATCTCCATAGAAATGAATGAAACTCACTGGAAAGCAGATTTTCACAGGGGAGAGTGAATGTGACAGAGAACACCTGATACTGATAGCATTTTTTTTTATCACATACAAATCAAATTACGTTGGGTTCAGTGTAATTTACACTATATTTTATTTCTGGTTTCACAAATGCTTATTCATTTTAAAACAAACAGCTTACACCTTCTGCAAGGCCTACATGTGTAATATACTTATTATTATTTTCATACAAATTGCAAAAAGACTTCATATACGCCCAAGTAACATCTTGTTCAGCATACTAGTCAATGCTGCAAGACCAATTTTAAAATGGAATCTGAATATTTGTATAATGTTTCAACTGTGTTTTTTTTACATTACTGTGTACTTTAAATACAAGTTTTACCATTTATATTGAATATGATTTTTTCCAACTAATTTGATAATGTTTTTTATGGCATAATATAAATACGCATCTTGCAGAGGGTTTTTTAAATTCCAAAGAAATTGGCTTCTTACTGACAAATACTCTAAACCTACCTCTCTTTACTTTTAGCAGTTTAACAGTGAATACTGCATATTATTGGCTAGATTACAAGTTGTGCTCTAAGTTTTGCACACAAGTGATATTGTTTTTTTATGTCTTTTTGCACATGATGAGGTATACATAAACGGGAGAGTGCAATCGCTATTTATGCTTGTTGGGTTAGCGTGGCTTGAAAGCTTGTATAAAGTGTAGTGAGTTGCACCAAAAACAACATACATTTAAAATTACAGTTACACTTATATATACACTATGTGATAAAAATTATTCACATAAATATAAAAAAAACAGTTATAAGGTTTCAAAGGTATATGGTATATAACCAGGTGTTTGACAGCAAAAGGCTAAATTGTATATGCACATACATGTTTACATATGTGTATGTACAGTATGTCTATATATGTGTGTGTATATACACATTGGAGTCCTTTGCAGTTAAATACCTCTAAACAAGGAAAATCATTTTCATTCCATTTTAATATTTAAAAATGTTTTTATTGTGTATTTATTGTACTTATTTCACATTCCAATGTTCTTCACATACAGGAAAATTTAATTTTTATTTTAAATACATATACAGTTATCTATCTATCTATCTATCTATCTATCTATCTATCTATCTATCTATCTATCTCTCTCTCTCTCTCTCTCTCTCTCTCTCTCTCTCTCTATATATATATATATATATATATATATATATATATATATATATACACACAACACACAGAGAAAACCCAGCACTCACTTACAAGCTCTCAGCTAAGATTTAAAAGCAAAAATGGAAAGGTTAGTCACCGCATCTGGACAAATGGGACAAGCTCAGGTACCACGTAAGTGAGTGCTGGGTTTTCTCTGTGTGTTGTATTAATTTGTTTTGTAATTTTCCCTATGGTTCTTGCACCCAGACCTGTCTGGGATTAACTGCTTGTGGCTCTGGGGACAGCACAGCTTCCTGTGAGTGCCAGTGGCACCCAGGGCTGAGCATGTTGCAGGGTCATGGGATGTGTACCCGGTCCGGTATGAGAGTGCAGTTCCCTTCCGTGTTTTGTATATATATATATATATATATATATATATATATATATATATATATATCTGTATATACTATACCTATATATCTATTCCTATAGATATATAGGTATATACAGTATAAATAGAAACAGTAATAATACAGATGGGAACATTGATTTTTCTAGAGAGAGTATTAAATATTCACTAACCGAAAGATACACAATTATAATAGCTATTTAACCAAACATAACATTGAATCTGATGCATACAGCTTATTCAAGAATACTGTACAACATTTTAC
This sequence comes from Bombina bombina, assembly GCF_027579735.1. Taxonomy (NCBI): domain Eukaryota; kingdom Metazoa; phylum Chordata; class Amphibia; order Anura; family Bombinatoridae; genus Bombina; species Bombina bombina. Next base: position 1,083,274,109 of record NC_069499.1, on the reverse strand, counting down.
GAGTGCAGCTCACTTTATGCCAGATAAATGCCTAAATAAACTCAGATTATGGTCCTTTATTTCAGCTATATGTCCAACAAACTTAACATCACATAGATAGCCAACACAACCCATTTTCCTGCTATTTGCTAAACTAAAACCACAAATCAGACACTTGGTTTCTGTAGCTCATTATCATTTCAGCTACATATCCAACTGACCCCTCCGATGACATTCATGGTCTTTTCCCACAGTTATGCCAGCTTCTTGCCATCCTGCCAGATAATCTACATAACCCTTGCAGCTACTAACTGACAGCATAGTAAAGACTTGCACAGCATAGTATTACCAATAGTTCAGCATAAAGTACAGTCATGTCCTGACCTGATTCCTGAGACAAACAAGTGCATTTGCTAGGGATAAAGTACTTCTGCTGACACAGAACAAAATAGGAATAATTTAGCTTTTCTTCAGGTTGACATATTTCTATTCCTGTGCAATGGACAAGCTTTGAAATGAAAGTATGCAACCTAGTATATAATAAAAGAAAAAGCTATTGAGCTTATAGTGGTTGCACTGGGAGCAAATAGGCCTTTTTGCACTTTGTAACCTAGTGCTCTTACAGCACCTGCACGAGCTGTAGCTCCACTCTTAGCAACGCTTATTGTTATTTGCCAATAAAACATCCAGATAAGGTATCTGTGTGTTTGAAAACTCATGGCTGGAGATAAAATAGTAGCAATCCAAATGGAAAGCTAAAGGCCCAGTAATGTGATGTCAAACGTTGAACAAAGTGTGTTAAAGGGATAGTAAAGTCTAAATTAAACTTTCATAATTCAATGTCATTTTAAATAACCTTCTAATTTACAATTTATAATCAAATTTGCTTATTCTCTTGGTATTCTTAGTTGAAAGCTAAACCTAGGTAGGCTCATATGCTAATTTCTAAGCCCTTGAAGGCCGCCTCTTATCTGAATGCCTTTGATAGTTTTCACAGCTAGAGGGCGTTAGTTCTTTTGGTTTTTATAAATAGCATTGTGCTCATGCACGTGGAGTTATTTAAGAGTCAGTACTAATTGCCTGAAATGCAAGTCTGCCAAAAGATATGAGAAAAGGAGGCAATCTACAGAGGTTTAGATACAAGGTAATTACAGAGGTAAAAAGTATGTTTCTATAACAGTGTTGGTTATGCAAAACTAGGAAATGGTAAATAAAGGGATTATCTATCTTTTTAAACAATAACATTCTTGGTGTTTACTGTCCCTTTAATTCAAGTTCAGAGATGATAATATTCATAGAAATGATTGTCAAAAGGCAGCTATACTGCAATATATATCCAGAATGATCAGTAGCAGACCTATTCAACAGATGGCTCTTGTACAAAAAAGTTTTAGCGCACCCCCAAAGGTCACTTAAGGCCACATGATCTAAACTTCGACTAGATCAAATGTGGTTTTTCTCACTGAGCCTTGAAGGGGCTGCCCTGGTAAAATTATCTTAAAAGAGGGGCAGTCCCTGTGAGTGGGGAGACATCTCCTATTGAAAGTAATGAAGCTAGCTGGAAAGCACCACTAAGCTGAAGTTAGCAGCAAAGGGGAGGGGCTTTTTAAAAATTAAATCCTGCAGCCAATATAAATCATATTATGCTGCTTTTTGTGTATAGCATCTTACAGTTGCCTATATTTTCATTTTCATGTGTTTTTTTATATGGGTTAAAAGTATTTTGAGAGTTTTGAGATAAGTTCGCCATCTTTTAGTTTGCGAGGAAAAACTGTGAGATCTGTAGTGTGTAAATCTTTACAGAATTACACTGGGATTAAAGAGACAATTTCATATATGCCAATGGAACGCCCATGTTAAGCCCATTTTATGAAAAAACAACAATTATGCTATTGTATTTTGTATTTAAAATTATTATTTCGAGAGGCGGAGCTAGCCAGCAACAGGAGAAGAAGCAGATTGCTACAGCTCTGCTGATAAAAAGTTAACAATCAGCCACAAAGGTGATATTTTCAGCAGAAATCACACAAATTCTAATCCCTAGGCACTTGTGCATGGATGGGAATTACTTTATATAAAAGTTTAAAAGTTTTGTGGAGAATCGTCAAGGGCCGGAATCACAGAACCGGAGAAAAAGTAGGAAAGGCCGCGGCTGCGGCCTACAACGGACCTCGGCTCAAAGTTTGTTGCAAAGGAAAAAAGGAGAAACTTTTAATCACTCCGGACTCACAGGCCTCCTGGGACATATACAAGCAGCTTGTGGTAAGAACCCACTACTTTTATTACCAAATACTGATTGCAAAAGACATAGCAGCCCAGAGACTAACAAGTTAAGCTGTGATTATTGAACAGTAACCGGAGGTGAGACAAAGTAGTGGCATACTTGGGAAGAAATTTGGCCTGTTTTGGGAACCTGCAAGTCACAAAAAGTATATAGATTGAGTGGCAGAGGAGCACAGGAGAGGGACTGGTGGCGGGAAAATCGCCATTTTCTTTCTCTCTGGGGCATATCATTTTAATATCATAGCCACAAAATCTGCAAGAACATCTAAAGTGTCTTGGTCACCAATTTACACAGACTTGCTGTATTGTTATCAAAAGACTGCCTATCTGATAGCCTGTGTAACATCATTGAATATCCAAGTACAGCAGCTTTGAGTTCCTGGAACTTTTAAAATAATTAGACCTATATTTCTCTCCCTCCCCCTTTCCTGCCATCCTTGGTGGTGGCGGGTCATATCCCCAATTCCCTATTCCGTGATTTTCCTGTGAGGACACAGCTCCTGGGGAGAGAGATTATATGGCAGGACAAGCCTAAGTAATTTATAATACCTGAGAGGGGTGCTTGCTGCAGTTAAAAGACTTTACAAGCACTGTTGTCTCTCTTCCTAGCCCTGCAAGATATAGGTGGGACTGGGACACCGAGGGAGTACTAATCAATAAGCCTTAAAAACTGGCACCCTCTTGGTGCATGCTTATTCATACGCTGCAACCTGTTAAATCTATAGGCATGGAGCTGAATTAGAAACATACCTTATAAGCGGGCTGAGTGGGAACCCTTTCCTATGCATCTATTATAACTCTCCTGAACTGAGTGGTCCACCAGTGCCCTGTTAATAATTGTTGAACTCCAGTCCTTGCTACCTACTGTGATCTACTTAGCTAGCTATAATGAAAGGAAGAAACCAGTCAGTTAAAGACTGTCTCTCGAGATCTCAGCTAAAAAAGAAACTAAATGCTGGGGAACCATCTGTGGATGCAGATTCACAACCATCCTCCCCAAAAAGCCCCCATACAGCATCGGAGGGGGGTTCGCAGAGTGGTGACCTTCTGTTGCAGATTAAGCAAATGTTTAAGGAAGAGATGAGGGCAGCTCTCGCGGAATTAAAACAAGATATCACAGAAATTGGAGATAGAACGGCAGCACTGGAAGATAAAATGGATGATATTGCGGAGGAAATACCTAGTATGCAGACCGTTATACAAACACAACAAGAACAGATACAAAAGCTCTAGGATGTGTTGGAGGGTTTGGAAAACAGATAAAGAAGATCAAATATTAGGATTAGAAATCTCCCAGAATCATACAACAACCTACCGGATACACTACTGAAACTGTTTCAACAATTATTGCCGGATACAGATCCTTCATTGTTTCTAATGGATAGAGCACACAGGGCACTGGCCAGACCACCTGCAACAGCGACAGCAAGAGATGTGATCACCAAGTTACACTATTATCATATCAAGGATCAAATTATGCAAGCAGTACGGAATGTTCATAGAATAACCTTTGAAGGTCATACCTTGCAGCTATTCACAGATCTTTCGCCAATTACCCTCAGGAGGAGGCGAGAACTTAAACCGGTGGTTTCTGTATTAATAAAGGCACAGATTAAATATCGTTGGGGTTTTCCGTTCAAGCTTATTTTTATGCATGAGAAGACATCTTACTCCTGCTCATATCTTTCGGAGGGCCAGAGCATTCTAGAAAAACTGAGGCTAGAGAAAATTAACGACGCAGAGACTTCTTCTCCAAAGCCACAGTGTAAAGCAATTACAAGAGATTGGACATCTGTGGGCAAAAATGGCAAAAATGCTCGGCCTAGCAGGGATCAGGAGAGCCCCACTTGAAGAGAGTACTAGGAGACTTCTCTGATACATTCTGCTGAAACTTCAATTGCTGATTCTCCAGGGGAGGAGAGAAAAACAAAATGTGACTGGTGCTATTACTTCCGTTCAGTTCACTGGTTCAGCTTGGAGTTCCTAGCGGACTTCTTTTTCTTGATAACCTTCTTGCTGGACCTTTTACCATGCCTTCCCTTTTCCCTTCCCCTTCCCACTGAGTCCGCTAACAGTTCTCTTACAGGTTTTCTTATTTCTTATGTTCTTAAACCCAGATGTTGGGTTACAAATAATGTTGTTTGTATATTCAGTTCTACAGTTACATGTTATTGTTGGCAATGTTTATTGTTCTTTCCTCAGCAGGTCAGGATCCTCACAGTCAAAGATTTTCAGGTACCGAATGTGTGATGATGTATTCAGGGTCGAATCAATATCTTTGTTCATTTTATGTAGGTTTAAACCTCTCATCAGGGTTATTTACAGAAATGTTTAGCAATGTACTCATGTTAAAAGCAAATATTAATCAATATATATATGACACTTAAGGTGCTCACGCATAATGTTAAAAGTCTCCATTCAAATGTGAAAAGGCGCAAAGCCATTAATATGTACAAATCCCTGCAGGCACACATAGTCTTCATGCAAGAGACGCATTTCACTAAGTCAGCAACCCCTAAATATTGGGACAGAGCGTACTCATTGCAGTATCATGCCACTGGTAGTAGGAAAAAGTGTGGTGTATCTATACTGATGCATAATAGTATCAATTTCCAGGAAGAAGAGACTTTTATAGTTGCACAGGGTAGATACATAATATTAAGAGGTAGAATCCACGGCACGCCAGTTGTCATAGGAAACATATATGCCCCTAATGAGTCCCAGGCCCCATTCCTGGCTAAAATCAGTAAGTTATTAACGTACTGGAAACAGTACAGGCTGATCATTGGGGGAGACTTCAACTTGGTAGTAGACCCCGAAATGGATAGATCAGGGGTGAGATCTGGCTCCCAAACACAGAAATTTAGAAAAGTATTGTATGATTTTTTGTTGGATCACAACCTACTAGATAGCTGGAGAGTTCAGAATGGCAAAAACAGGGATTATACCTTTTATTCCACAGCCCATAAGGCTTATTCAAGAATTGACCATATTCTAGTGAGCCAGATATTGGCACCATTGATAGTGAAATCAGACATAATAGTTAGCACCTGGTCAGATCACAATGTGGTTTTAACGACACTCTCAGGGTTAATAGATCCACTGAGAAATAAGAGTTGGCACTTGAATCCCACCCTTTTTAAGGATAAAATTTTCCTGGAGTTCTTGAGAAAGGAAATTGGAGTTTTTATTGGTTCCAACCAACAGTCAGTAGAAAACCCATCTTATGTGTGGAGGCATATTAATTAGAGAGTCTAGCTCTAAATTAAAAGCTGCACACATCTATAGTGAGAGACTAAAGGAAGAAATCAAACAGTTACATAGTCAACACTGTACTACTCAGAGCGCAACCACGCTTAAAAGGTTAAACGATAAAAGGGAGGAGCTAGATAAATTGTTATCTCAAGAAGCATCTAGATCCCTAAAACTTATTGACACACAATATTTTATTCACGCTAATAAGCCAGATAAGATGTTAGTTTGTAGATTGAAAGATATGACGAGGCTTACGACGATCCCTCAGTTGCAGAAACAGGATGGCTCTACCACTAACCATCCACAACTTATAGCAGACACATTTGCTTCATACTACCAGTCACTGTATGCTCTTCCCCGAGGTGAAAGGAATCCCCGACAATTAGAAAACTATCAAGACTTTTTGGGTCAGGGCGACTTGCCTAAGCTTGATTCAGACGACGCAGACGGGCTAAATGCACCTATCACTTTAGCTGAAATTAGACAGACAATCAAACACCTAAAAATTAATAAAGCACCTGGTCCGGATGGATATACTGGTATTTTCTATAAGCTATTTCTGGATGAATTGGGCCCCTTATTGGTGTCCACTTTTAATCACATGTTAGAAGGGGGCTGTGACCCGAAATAATTTTTACTAACTCGAATTTTGGCGATCCCAAAGCCAGACAAAAACAAGCAGCACTGCAAAAATTATCGTCCTATATCCTTAATCAATCAGGATATTAAGATTTTTTTCTAAAATTTTGGCATCCAGACTTAATAAGTTAATGCCTAAACTAAAAATAGGGAGGCCCCAGATAACGTGAGAAAGGTGATTGATTTAATTAATTTTGCGTCAGTTAATAGGGTGCCTTCTCTGTTCCTTTCCTTGGATGCAGAGAAGGCATTCGATCGGGTCTATTGGGACTATCTGGATAGGGTGCTAGACACATTTGACATAACGGGAAACTTTAAAAAAGCGATATCCACTATATACTCTCACCCCTCTGCTTTTGTTAAGATTGCAGGATACAAATCGAAGCCCATTGAAATTGCGAATGGCACCAGACAGGGGTGCCCTCTCTCCCCGCTTTTGTTTGCTCTGTGTATCGAACCTTTAGCAGCCAACATTAGACGAAGTGTAGATATCACAGGTATACACACAAACACTAAAGAATACAAAATTAGTCTTTTCGCAGATGATATTATTCTCTCGATCACAAAGCCACTTATCTCCCTTCCAATACTATATTCTACTATAGATAAGTTTGCTGCAATATCAGGCTATAAAATCAACAATGATAAGTGTGAAGCTCTTAATGTTAACTTACCAGCACATACAAAAAAACTCATGGAGATTAATTTCTCTTTCTCGTGGGCTGAGAAAGGAATGAGATACTTAGGACTGATGCTTACAAATAGGATTGAGGATCTTTACCAACTTAACTATCCTCCTTTGATATGGCAGATTAAAAATTTGCTTCAGAAATGGGAAAAGATGAAAATTTCATTATATGGTAGAATAATTGGAATTAAAAGGACAATTCTCCCAAAATTATTATATCTATTTAGATGCTTGCCTGTCTCATTGTCAACTAAAATGCTTAGACCACTTCAAAAACATATAATTTTGTTTATTTGGCAAGGTAAGAGAGCGAGAACTAATAAACAAACTCTTTGTAGAGGTAGAAGAGGGGGTGGAATAGGGTTGCCCGATTTTCTGGCATATTACAGAGCAACCCGTATGGCTCAGACTGCATTATGGCATAATAGATTTGATAATATTCAATGGGTACAATTGGAGTCGGAAATGGTTGAGATAGAACCAATTTATAAACTTTTATGGACTAATAGAACTCATAGACCTAATGTATGGAAAACTTACTTAGCGGTTGCACACTCCGTTTCATTGTGGGACTCTATGACCGCTAAATTTAAGCTAATATCAGACACATCTAAGGCAATGCCGCTGGTAACGCTATCTACTACATATCTATCTACTGTTTTCATAATCATATTATTTTAATTATCAAACAGCACCACACTTTTTATGCTATATAAAAAGTGTGGTGCTGTTTGATAATTAAAATAATATGATTATGAAAACAAAAGTAAATTCCTGGAACACACAGAGAGAAAATTCTCCTCAGATATTGCAGAGAACTGAATAACAGGGAGTTAAAAAAACGTCTTCAAGACTCTCCCCCTCCCTCCTCCCCCCTCCCCTCTTCCTCTGAACATCGGGCGATTGAAACTGAACTTAGTGAACAGTGAAACACACACTGTGGGTATGTTCAGTACATAAAACGTTTAAAATATGCTTGATAAAAGAAGATGCAATTACTGTATTACAAATATAAAATAGATCTTTGTCCTCATACACTGTAATGCATACTTTGCATTACAGTGAATTGGCATTGACAACAATTTGACTGCTCACTGCCTTCTATAACATCAGTGAGAGAAGCTGCCGTGCCCACATGTCATGTGAATGCAGTGCCTGAAACGTGCGTTACAAGATGGCACCCTGCATAGGAAAACACAAGCTGAGGATAAGCATAGAAAATATGAGGAGTCTTCATGAAGAGTTTTATAGTAAGATGAACATACAGCATTGAGAACAGTGTATTAGTTTATTTTGATTCCTCAGAAACAGTTCAGAAAATCTTAAGCAGGTGTTAAGTGTCCCTTTAAGGAATGCACCCGGGTTATGATTACATCTGATAGTTTGGAGTGCTAAGCTGCTGGCTATAAACTATATATAAATATATATATATATATATATATATATATATATATATATATATATATATACATACAGAGAGAAGTGCACTCACAGGAACGAACAACTGGCCCAATAACATTGTTAGCCTGCTCTATGGCGATTTACCACCTGGGTGCAGCTTTTTAGCCCAGTAATGCTTTTCACAGAGTAGAACTTTCCTGTAGTATATCAGTCTGATCCCGCCTATTACGGTCAGTCCAGGCCGAAATACCAGGCAATTCCTCTCTGAACAAGGAACCCAGCAACCCCAGATAATCATTTTGGCCTTCATTGGGCCTCGTCAGTGAGGTGTAGCTATATTCATATATATATATATATATATATATATATATATATATATATATATATAATTTGCTGATTTGCAAGGTTCTATACATAAATATATATATATATATATATATATCCTATATTATAAAAGACAAGTGTTTGTCTGAAGCCGTCATGCGCAGTACAGACAAACACTTGGCCTTAGATTCTATTCTCGCGCACCTCGGCATAGCTGACAGCTGACAGATTGGGAGCGCGAGGTACACAGCATACAAGCAGCTGTGAGATAGGGAGCGCGAGCTACTCAACAGCTGTGAGGTCTGCTGCGTGAGAAGCGGCAACGCGCTCCCCAGACCTCACAGCTGTTTGTGGCCGACGGGAGCGTCGCGAGGGGCGTGGCCGGGCGTCGCGAGGGGCGTGGCCGGGCGGGGTCCCGCGAAGACAGAGCCAGAGAGGGAGGGGGGGGGCAGAGAGCCAAAGAGAAGGGGGGAGGGCAGAGAGCCAAAGAGAAGGGGGGGGAGCAGAGAGCCAAAGAGAAGGGGGGGCAGAGAGCCAAAGAGAAGGGGGGGGCAGAGAGCCAAAGAGAAGGGGGGGGGCAGAGAGCCAAAGAGAAGGGGGGGGGCAGAGAGCCAAAGAGAAGGGGGGGGCAGAGAGCCAAAGAGAAGGGGGGGGCAGAGAGCCAAAGAGAAGGGGGGGGCAGAGAGCCAAAGAGAAGGGGGGGGCAGAGAGCCAAAGAGAAGGGGGGGGCAGAGAGCCAAAGAGAAGGGGGGGGGCAGAGAGCCAAAGAGAAGGGGGGGGCAGAGAGCCAAAGAGAAGGGGGGGGCAGAGAGCCAAAGAGAAGGGGGGGGGGCAGAGAGCCAAAGAGAAGGGGGGGGCAGAGAGCCAAAGAGAAGGGGGGGGGGCAGAGAGCCAAAGAGAAGGGGGGGGGGCAGAGAGCCAAAGAGAAGGGGGGGGGGGCAGAGAGCCAAAGAGAAGGGGGGGGGGCAGAGAGCCAAAGAGAAGGGGGGGGCAGAGAGCCAAAGAGAAGGGGGGGCAGAGAGCCAAAGAGAAGGGGGGGGCAGAGAGCCAAAGAGAAGGGGGGGGCAGAGAGCCAAAGAGAAGGGGGGGGGCAGAGAGCCAAAGAGAAGGGGGGGGCAGAGAGCCAAAGAGAAGGGGGGGCAGAGAGCCAAAGAGAAGGGGGGGGCAGAGAGCCAAAGAGAAGGGGGGGGGCAGAGAGCCAAAGAGAAGGGGGGGGGCAGAGAGCCAAAGAGAAGGGGGGGGGGGGCAGAGAGCCAAAGAGAAGGGGGGGGCAGAGAGCCAAAGAGAAGGGGGGGGCAGAGAGCCAAAGAGAAGGGGGGGCAGAGAGCCAAAGAGAAGGGGGGGGCAGAGAGCCAAAGAGAAGGGGGGGCAGAGAGCCAAAGAGAAGGGGGGGGCAGAGAGCCAAAGAGAAGGGGGGGGGCAGAGAGCCAAAGAGAAGGGGGGGGGCAGAGAGCCAAAGAGAAGGGGGGGGGGCAGAGAGCCAAAGAGAAGGGGGGGCAGAGAGCCAAAGAGAAGGGGGGGGCAGAGAGCCAAAGAGAAGGGGGGGGGCAGAGAGCCAAAGAGAAGGGGGAGCAGAGAGCCAAAGAGAAGGGGGGGGCAGAGAGCCAAAGAGAAGGGGGGGGGGCAGAGAGCCAAAGAGAAGGGGGGGGCAGAGAGCCAAAGAGAAGGGGGGGCAGAGAGCCAAAGAGAAGGGGGGGCAGAGAGCCAAAGAGAAGGGGGGGGGCAGAGAGCCAAAGAGAAGGGGGGGCAGAGAGCCAAAGAGAAGGGGGGGCAGAGAGCCAAAGAGAAGGGGGGGCAGAGAGCCAAAGAGAAGGGGGGGGCAGAGAGCCAAAGAGAAGGGGGGGGGCAGAGAGCCAAAGAGAAGGGGGGGCAGAGAGCCAAAGAGAAGGGGGGGGCAGAGAGCCAAAGAGAAGGGGGGGGGCAGAGAGCCAAAGAGAAGGGGGGTGCAGAGAGCCAAAGAGAAGGGGGGGGCAGAGAGCCAAAGAGAAGGGGGGGGGGCAGAGAGCCAAAGAGAAGGGGGGGGGGGCAGAGAGCCAAAGAGAAGGGGGGGGGGGCAGAGAGCCAAAGAGAAGGGGGAGGGCAGAGAGCCAAAGAGAAGGGGGGGGCAGAGAGCCAAAGAGAAGGGGGGGCAGAGAGCCAAAGAGAAGGGGGGGGGCAGAGAGCCAAAGAGAAGGGGGGGGCAGAGAGCCAAAGAGAAGGGGGGGGGGCACAGAGCCAAAGAGAAGGGGGGGGCAGAGAGCCAAAGAGAAGGGGGGGCAGAGAGCCAAAGAGAAGGGGGGGGCAGAGAGCCAAAGAGAAAGGGGGGGCAGAGAGCCAAAGAGAAGGGGGGGGGGGCAGAGAGCCAAAGAGAAGGGGGGGCAGAGAGCCAAAGAGAAGGGGGGGGGCAGAGAGCCAAAGAGAAGGGGGGGGCAGAGATTCAAAGAGAAGGGGGGGGCAGAGAGCCAAAGAGAAGGGGGGGCAGAGAGCCAAAGAGAAGGGGGGGGCAGAGAGCCAAAGAGAAGGGGGGGGGGGGCAGAGAGCCAAAGAGAAGGGGGGGGGCAGAGAGCCAAAGAGAAGGGGGGGGGCAGAGAGCCAAAGAGAAGGGGGGGGCAGAGAGCCAAAGGGGGGGGCAGAGAGCCAAAGAGAAGGGGGGGGGCAGAGAGCCAAAGAGAAGGGGGGGCAGAGAGCCAAAGAGAAGGGGGGGGGGCAGAGAGCCAAAGAGAAGGGGGGGGCAGAGAGCCAAAGAGAAGGGGGGGGCAGAGAGCCAAAGAGAAGGGGGGGCAGAGAGCCAAAGAGAAGGGGGGGGGCAGAGAGCCAAAGAGAAGGGGGGGGCAGAGAGCCAAAGAGAAGGGGGGGCAGAGAGCCAAAGAGAAGGGGGGGGCCGAGAGCCAAAGAGAAGGGGGGGGCAGAGAGCCAAAGAGAAGGGGGGGGGCAGAGAGCCAAAGAGAAGGGGGGGGCAGAGAGCCAAAGAGAAGGGGGGGGCAGAGAGCCAAAGAGAAGGGGGGGGCAGAGAGCCAAAGAGAAGGGGGGGGGGCAGAGAGCCAAAGAGAAGGGGGGGGGGCAGAGAGCCAAAGAGAAGGGGGGGGCAGAGAGCCAAAGAGAAGGGGGGGGCAGAGAGCCAAAGAGAAGGGGGGGGCAGAGAGCCAAAGAGAAGGGGGGGCAGAGAGCCAAAGAGAAGGGGGGGGCAGAGAGCCAAAGAGAAGGGGGGGGGGAGAGAGAGCCAAAGAGAAGGGGGGGGAGAGAGAGCCAAAGAGAAGGGGGGGAAGAGAGCCAAAGAGAAGGGGGGGAGAGCCAAAGAGAAGGGGGGGGAGAGCCAAAGAGGGGGGAGAGAGAGAGCCAAAGAGGAAAAAGAGCCAAAAAGGAGAGAGAGAGACAAAGAGGGGGGAGAGAGAGCCAAAGAGGGGGGAGAGAGAGCCAAAGAGGGGGGGGAGAGAGCCAAAGAGGGGGGGGGGAGAGAGCCAAAGGGGGGGGAGAGAGCTAAAGGGGGGGAGAGCCAAAGAGGGGGGAGAGAGAGAGCCAAAGAGGAAAGAGAGCCAAAGAGAGAGACAAAGAGGGGGGAGAGAGAGCCAAAGAGGGGGGGGGCAGAGCCAAAGAGGGGGGGGGGAGAGCCAAAGAGGGGGGGGAGAGCCAAAGAGGGGGGGAGCCAAAGGGGAGGGGAGAGCCAAAGAGGGGGGAGAGAGAGAGCCAAAGAGGAGAGAGAGCCAAAGAGGGGGGATAGAGAGCCAAAGGGGGGGGAGCCAAAGAGGGGAGAGAGAGAGCCAAAGAGGAGAGAGAGCAAAAGAGGGGAGAGAGCCAAAGAGGGGGGGGGGGAGAGCCAAAGAGGGGGGGGAGCCAAAGAGGGGGGGGAGAGCGCAAAAGAAAGGATGGAGAGAGCCAAAGAGGGGAGAGAGAGAGCAAAAGAGGGGAGAGAGAGAGAACAAAGGAGAGGGGGGAGAGAAAGCAAAAGAGAGGGGGGAAAGAAAGCAAAAGAGAGGGGGGAAGAGAGAGCAAAAGAAAGGGGGGAGAGAGCAAGGGGTGGGACCGCTGTTCTGAAAAAAATGGCCCGTGTACACGGGCTTTAGTATTAGTATATATATATATATAAATAGAGTGCACAATAGTTTGATCAGTGTAATTTCTAAGCTTTCATTTTAGCTTATCCAATTAAAAAAAAAGTGTGGCCACACAAACACACATAATACACATAGGGGGCCTATTTATCAAGCCGTCAACCATGCTGCATTCGCCGGCACCAATACGCTTGCCTGATCGCCTAATATCGCTGCCTTGGACCAGAATACGTTCTCCATATTTAACATAAAAGCTGTCAAAAAGTCGCGTACCAAGTACGGGGCGATGAGCAGCGGACTGTTGTTAACTAACAGTCATCAATCTCGCTGCTCTTCGGCTTTTTCACAGCTTTATTTGTATACTGTCACTAAACACCCACACTATACTAAAATGTTTAACCCCTATACCGCCGCTCCCGGACCCCGCCGCAACTAAATAAACTTATTAACCCCTAAACTGCTGCTCCTGGAGCCCACCGCCACTCTAATAAACTTATTAACCCCTATTCCTCGGCTCCCGGAGCCCTCCGCCACCTACATTATACTTATTAACCCCTAATCTGCCGCCGCCACCTACATAAAGTTATTAACCCCTATCCTGCTGCTCCCGGAGCCAACCGCAACTAAATAAATGTATTAACCCCCACATCGCCATAAACTATTAAATATTAACTCATCCCTATCTTATAATAAATTTAAACTTACCTTTAAAATAACATTAAACTATATTAAACTATTAATTAATCTACCCTATTATAATAAAATTACATTAAACTATTAATTAACCTACCCTATTATAATAAAAATACATTAAACTATATTAAATTAATGATTAATCCAACCTATCTTTTAAACTAAAATTACATTAAACTGTATTAAAATAAAAATGAATCTATAATAACAAATAAATGCAAACATACAGCTAGGTAGCCCCAACTGTGTCTGGACCAATTTAGGTCTTTGCATCTCCCCAACTTATTGGTGTTCACTCTCCATAGATACAGGGAGAGTGTAAATTGTATTACTGTTTAAAAAATTTTTTTTGTTGTTAACAATGTTGTTTTGTTTATTTCTAGAGTTTTCACAGGTTATGTTGGTTGGTTGGTCAGAAATGTACTGGGAAGAATATTTGGAAGCTCATCAGACATTAAAACTTATCCCTTTTTGGGCAATAGAAGACTTAGAATCAGGTAACAAGCTGCATAACACTACAGGGGGGGAGGCGGGACACCATACATAATGGCTTACAACATAAAACTTATCTCACAAAATTGCAAGGGCTTGAACTCTCCAAACAAAAGATCTATTGCTCTAGCTTGGTTTAAAAAACAGAGAGGAGCGATGGTGTTTTTACAAGAAACCCACTTCGCTAAACAAAGAAGTCCCAAATTGTACTCTAAACTTTATACCCAACAATATTTCAGCTCCAATATCACTAAGAAGAATGGGGTAGGCATATTAATAAGCAAGGAACTTCCATTCCAGCTCTTAGAGCAACACTCTGACGAAGAAGGCAGATTTCTGATACTAGTGGGAACTCTCTACCACAACCCCCTAACACTAATGAATATATATGCGCCCAACACAAAGCAACTAACGTTTTTTAACAAAGCACTAAACAAATTAAGAGAAATACAGAGAGGTATGGTAATAATAGGAGGAGACCTCAATATGACCCTGAATCCGAACACTGATAGCTCCACAGGTAAGAGTCAATTGACTCAAAAGCATAGGTCTCATATCACCCATACACTAGATACACTAATGTTAATAGACGTATGGAGATTACACCATCCTAAAACAAGAAGTTACACCTTTTATTCACATCCAGGGCGATCTTACACAAGAATAGACTACTGGTTAGTAGATCATAATAATATAGCAAAAGCTATCGACACGGAGATCCTCCCGATCTCTTGGTCGGATCATGCTTCAATCACCTTGGACCTTATGTGGCCAACGATTCCCCAGCGTCAAGCCATTTGGCGCCTAGACCCCACTATATTACATAACCCAGTGATCAAAACACAAATTGAGTCCAACATTACAGATTTCTTCTTATACAACTCCCCAGCAGACACGAACAGTATCACTAACTGGTTAGCACATAAAGCAACGATCAGGGGCGAGCTTATTAAACAAAAAACACTCCTAAGAAAACAATATAACACAGAATATGACAAACTACTTGCTAATCTACAATCTCTAGAACAGCAACATAAACTCAACCCCCAGAAATCAGATATTACAAAATCGGTTAATGAAGCTAGGGAGGCCTTTAGGAAGCTTTTGCAGAAAAACGCAATTAAAAAAGCATACTACTTAAAAAAACTGTATTTCCATAATAATAATAAAGCAGGCACATGGTTAGCAAAGGCTCTCTCTCAAAAAGCTTTCCAGACCCATATTTTTAAAATTGAAAATGACAGGGGACAAACTGAAATAGACCCAAAAAGCATAGCAAACGCTTTCGGTCAATATTATTCTAAACTATATAATATTACAAATCAAAATGTTATAAACAATCAGGATGACCTTGGAGCCTACCTAGACTCTATAGATACCCCCAAAATATCTTCACAAGAGGCAGACAACTTAGACGCCCCACTGACATTAAAAGAAGTCTTGGACGCGATAGATGCTTTACCCAATAATAAGAGCCCCGGGCCAGATGGATATTCTAATGATTATTATAAAATGTTCAGATTAACCATAGCGCCTCACCTGTTACAAGCATTTCAACACGTAGATGAAACAGGATATTTCCCTACAGAATGCCTAGAAGCCTATGTTTCGGTGATACCCAAGCCAAACAAACCAGCCAGTCTACCCAGCAGCTATAGACCCATCTCCTTGCTCAATACAGACCTAAAGTTATTTGCAAAGATTATAGCAGAGCGTATTAACAAGGTTCTTCCCCAGATTATACATCTTGATCAAGCAGGCTTTGTCCCTGGAAGGGAGGCGAGAGACAACACCATCCGGACCTTACAGTTAATAGAATATGCCAAAGTACACAGAGTCGGGATGGTGGTTGTCTCCGCCGACGCTGAAAAAGCGTTCGATCGCTTAAATTGGAAATTTCTACAGGCTGTCCTGGGCAAAGCAGGATTTAAGGAAACTACTATTAATAGAATTTTTAGTTTATACCGCAACCCATCTGCTAAAGTAAAAGTTAATAACATTCTATCAGAAGCGTTCCATATACATAACGGTACCCGCCAGGGCTGCCCCCTTTCCCCACTTTTGTTTGTCTTGAGCATGGAGATCTTGGCCCAAAAAATCAGGCAGAATAGGAAGATATCAGGAATCAAGATTGGGCAAGATGACTACAAATTATCGCTTTACGCAGATGATGTGTTGCTTACTCTGTCCAATCCAACTGAGTCCATACCTGAAGTACTAAAAGAGTTTAGGGAGTTTGGATCATTTTCAAATTTTTTGTTAAATGACCAAAAGTCCGAGATACTGAATATATCTGTACCACAAGCCAAATATTCTGAAATTCTTAAGAGTTGCCCATTTAGTCCTCAAAAAAAGGCCATTAAATACTTAGGGATTTATTTATCGCCTAAGCCCAAAGTACTATTTGAGCGGAACTATCAGAATTTGTATAGGGAACTTAAAAAAGAACTAACTAGGTGGAGTGACAAAACAATCTCATGGTGGGGACGTATTCAAGCTGTAAAGATGACGGTATTACCCAGAATTTTATACGTCCTCCAAACAGTACCGATCTCACTATCTAATTCCTACCGTAATATGCTCCAAAAATTAATAAATGAATTCGTCTGGGGGAAAGTCAAACCTAGAATTGTTAAAAACACTATGTATCGCTCTACCCAGACTGGCGGCCTAGAACTCCCTAAAATAGAGACATACTATAAAGCAAAATGCCTACAAAGAATTTTGGATTGGCACGGTAATCTGGATAATAAAGCTTGGGTGGCACTGGATTCTCAAATCCTGAAATCCCCGTCCCCAGGGGTGCTGTGCTGGGTAGATAGGCGAAGTAGGCCACCCTGGATAGGGTCTTACCCGCTTTTCCACCATGTCTTTGAGATATGGGATAGTCTTATAACTAAGGTTCAGCATATTTCGTCACTTAGATCCCCCATGTCCCCAGTCTCACCCAACGCCGAGCTACACGGAGGGCTAGAACAAAAGTTGAATAAACAGTTAGAATGGGAAATAGGGTACACTGCTCCTATATATAAATTCTTACAAGGCACAAAACTCAGACCGAGATCGGACCTAAGAGATGTGTTAGGGGGAACCTTTACAAAATGGTTGAAATATTACCAACTAGACCACTACCTAACTACATCTACAGATAAAGAACAGATAACCAGACAACCCACCCCTTTTGAACACCTATGTCTACAAGACCAGTCACTGAGACATACTTTAGCCTGGGCGAAAAAAACACTAGTTGGCATGCATAAACCAGATAGGCCAGCGTATGTTAACCGCTGGCACAAGGAAATAGACAGGGAATTGACTGAGACAGAATGGAACCACATATTCCACAACACAAAGAAATCGTCAGTATCAGCCAAGTCCTTGGAATTAAATTTTAAGATTTTGGCCAGATGGTATCTTACCCCAGCAAGGGTTAAAGCGATCTACCCGGCAGCTTCAGACATGTGCTGGAGAGGATGCGGTAAGAAGGGCACCATGACTCATATATGGTGGGCATGTAACCTCATTCAACCCTTCTGGCAACAGGTTGGAGAATATATTAAAGCCATAGGCAATCAACAAAATGAATATAAGATCCAACTCCCTACAGCCCTATTAAACTTACTCCCAAAATGTAAATGTAAAATAAGAAGGAAATTGATTCAGTTAGCATTAAACACGGCAAGATCCCTAATAGTAGCCAATTGGAAATCACAAGTAGTCCCCACATACCAAGCCTGGGAAGCACTCATGGAACACACAATACTATTAGAAGAATACGGTTATTTCATTCGCAGAGACATGGAAACATACCATAATATACAATTCTATTGGGAATCACGTATGCACACTCATTAAATCTACATGCTGCCACATAGCCCTTTAAGACCAGATACGACACACCCAGAACAAGATACATACGAGCATAACAAAAAAAAAAAAAAAAAAAACACCCAGGATTAATACCCATTTCGTGACCAACCATAGTTCTGTTGTTTTAATGTTGTTGTTTTATATAAGATTGACTAATAACAAGAAAATACGAGTTATTTAAAAATGGATGATGGACTACTATTATAAGCAATTATTAACACGCTACCTACATAAGCTTGTTTTACTATTGTATTAATTGCACTCCATGACAAATGTGATTTTATGTTACATTGATCTGTAATGCCTTATTTCATCCAATAAACATTTCTCAAAAAAAAAAAAAAAAAAAAAAAAAATGAATCTAACTTAACTTTTATACTAAAATTACATAAAACTACAAATTAAATTAAAAACCTAAACCTACTCAAATAATTTAACTCTACACTACAAAGTTACAAAAAACTAACTAAGTTACAAAAAAAAAAAAAACACTGTTACACAAAAAAATAAACACTAAGTTACAAATAATAAAAATAAAAAAGAAATTATCAAAGCTTTAAACTAATTAGATCTAATCTAAGGGCCCTATGAAAATAAAAAGCCCCCCCAAAATAAAAAACCCTAGCCTACAATAAACTACAAATAGCCCTTAAAAGGGCCTTTTGCAGGGCATTGCCCCAAAGTAATCAGCTCTTTTACCTGTAAAAAAAATACAAATATCCCCCAACAGTAAAACCCACCACCCACACAACCAACCCCCCAAATAAAATACTATCTAAAAAAAACTAAGATCCCCATTGCCCTGAAAAAGGCATTTGGATGGGCATTGCCCTTAAAAGGGCATTTAGCTGTTTTGCAGCCCAAAAAAACCTAATCTAAAAATAAAACCCACCCAATAAACCCTTAAAAAATCCTAACACTAACCCCTGAAGATCGACTTACAGTTTTGAAGATCCGATATCCATCCTCCAAGAAGCCGGGAGAAGTCTTCATCGAAGCGGCAAGAAGTCCTCCAAGAAGCTGTCCAAAGTCTTCATCCAAGCCTGCAGAAGTCATCACACAGACGGCATCTTCTATCTTCATCCATCCGCGCGCAGCGGGTTCATCTTCAAGACATCCGACGCAGAGCATCCTCTTCTTCTGATGGACTAACGTCGAATGAAGGTTCCTTTAAATGACGTCATCCAAGATGGCGTCACTTAAATTCCGATTGGCTGATCTATCAGCCAATCGGAATACAAGGGACGCCATCTTGGATGACGTAATTTAAAGGAACCTTCATTCAACGTTAGTCCATCGGAAGAAGAGGATGCTCTGCGTCGGATGTCTTGAAGATGGACCCGCTCCGCACCGGATGGATGAAGATAAAAGATGCCGTCTGGGTGAAGACTTCTGCGGACTTGGATGAAGACTTCAGCCGGCTTCTTGGAGGACTTTTCGCCACTTCGATGAAGACTTCTCCCGGCTTCTTGGAGGATGGATGTCGGATCTTCAAAACTGTAAGTCGATCTTCAGGGGTTAGTGTTAGGATTTTTTAAGGGTTTATTGGGTGGGTTTTATTTTTAGATTAGGGTTTTGGGCTGCAAAAGAGCTAAACGCCCTTTTAAGGGCAATGCCCATCCAAATTAACTTTTCAGGGCAATGGGGAGCTTAGGTTTTTTTAGTTAGGGTTTTATTTGTGGGGTTGGTTGTGTGAGTGGTGGGTTTTACTGTTGGGGGGGTATTTGTATTTTTTTTAAAGGTAAAAGAGCTGATTACTTTGGGGCAATGCCTCGCAAAAGGCCCTTTTAAGGGCTATTTGTAGTTTATTGTAGGCTTGGGATTTTTTTTACTTTGGGGGGGCTTTTTATTTTCATAGGGCCCTTAGATTAGGTGTACTTAGTTTAAAACTTTGATAATTTCTTTTTTATTTTTTGTAACTTACACCTAGATTTAGAGTTTTGTCGGTAAAGACCC
The DNA here is from genome assembly GCF_027579735.1 of Bombina bombina. Lineage (NCBI taxonomy): Eukaryota > Metazoa > Chordata > Amphibia > Anura > Bombinatoridae > Bombina > Bombina bombina. Next base: position 1,083,254,501 of record NC_069499.1, on the reverse strand, counting down.
GCGTAGCTAACGCAGCTTTTTTTCCCAACGCACTCTTAAGACAACGTTGGTATTTAGAGTTGTCTGAAAAGCTGGGTTAGGCTCCAAAAAGGGTGCGTTGAGCTGAATGTACCGCAACTTCAACCCTCAATACCAGCGTTGCTTACAGTAGCGGTAAGCTGGCAAAACGTGCTTGTGCACGATTCCCCCATAGGAAACAATAAAAAAAACACCTGCAAAAAAGCAGCGTTAAGCTCCCAACGCAGCCCCATTGTTTCCTATGGGGAAACACTTTCTAAGTCTGCACCTAACACCCTAACATGAACCCCGAGTCTAAACACCCCTAACCTTACCATTACTAACCCCTAATCTGCTGACCCGCTATCGCTGACACCTGCATTACACAATTAACCCCTAATCTGCCGCTCCGGACACCGCCGCCACCTACATTATACCTATTTACCCCTAAAATGCTGCCCCTAACATCGCCGACCACTATATTATATTTATGAACCCCTAATCTGCCCCCCCAACGTCGCCACTACCTTACCTACACTTATTAACCCCTAATCTGCCGACCGGACCTCGCCGCTACTCTAATAAACTTATTAACCCCTAAACCGCACTCCCGCCTCGCAAACCCTATAATAAATAGTATTAACCTCTAATCTGCCCCCCCCCCCAACGTTGCCGCCACCTAACTTCAAGTATTAACCCCTAATCTGCCGACCGGACCTCGTCGCTACTCTAATAAATGTATTAACCCCTAAAGCTACGTCTAACCCTAGCCCTAACACCCCATAAATTAAATATAATTTTAATCTAACAAAATAAATTAAATCTTATTAACTAAAGTATTCCTATTTAAAACTAAATACTTACCTGTAAAATAAACCCTAATATAGCTACAATATAATGAATAATTATATTGTAGCTATTTTAGGATTTATATTTATTTTACCGGCAACTTTGTATTTATTTTAACTAGGTACAATAGCTATTAAATAGTTATTAACTATTTAATAGCTACCTAGTTAAAATAATTACAAAATTACCTGTAAAATAAATCCTAACCTAAGTTACAATTAAACCTAACACTACAATATCAATAAATTAATTAAATAAATTACCTACAATTACATACAATTAAATAAACTAAACTAAATTACAAAAAAACAACAACACTAAATTGCAAAAAATAAAAAATGATTACAAGAATATTAGGCTAATTACACCTACTCTAAGCCCCCTAATAAAATAAAAAAGCCCCCCAAAATAATAAAGGTCCCTATCCTATTATAAATTAAAAAGTAACCAGCTCTTTTACCAGCCCTTAAAAGGGCTTTTTGCGGGGCATGCCCTTAAGTAATCAGCTCTTTTGCCTGTAAAAAAAAAATACAACCCCCCCCAACATTAAAACCCACCACCCACATACCCCTACTCTAACCCAAACCCCCCTTAAATAAACCTAACACTACCCCCCTGAATATCTCCCTACCTTGAGTCGTGTTCACACAGCCGGGCACCGATGGACCACAAGAGGACATCCGGAGCGGCAGAAGTCTTCATCCTATCCGGGCAGAAGAGGACATCCGGCCCGGCAGACATCTTCATCCAAGCGGCATCTTCTATCTTCATCCATCTGGAGCAGAGCGGAGCCATCTTCTTCCAGCCAACGCGGATCTATCCTCTTCAACCGACTCCTACTCGCCGAATGAAGGTTCCTTTACATGACGTCATCCAAGATGGCGTCCCTCAAATTCTGATTGGCTGATTTAATCAGAATCCTATCAGCCAATCGGAATTCGAGGGACGCCATCTTGGATGACGTCATTTAAAGGAACCTTCATTCGGCGAGTAGGCGTCGGTTGAAGAGGATGGATCCGCGTCGGCTGGAAGAAGATGGCTCCGCTCCGCTCCGGATGGATGAAGATAGAAGATGCCGCTGGGATGAAGATGTCTGCCGGTCCGGATGTCCTCTTCTGCCCGGATAGGACGAAGACTTCTGGCGCTCCGGATGTCCTTGTTTGGTCCATCGGTGCCCGGCTGGGTGAAGACGACTCAAGGTAGGGAGATCTTCAGGGGGTTAGTGTTAGGTTTATTTAAGGGGGGTTTGGGTTAGAGTAGGGGTATGTGGGTGGTGGGTTTTAATGTTGGGGGGGTTGTATTTTTTTTTTACAGGCAAAAGAGCTGATTACTTAGGGGCATGCCCCGCAAAAAGCCCTTTTAAGGGCTGGTAAAAGAGCTGGTTACTTTTTAATTTAGAATAGGCTAGGGACCTTTATTATTTGGGGGGGGGTTATTTTATTAGGGGGCTTAGAGTAGATGTAATTTGCCTAATATTCTTGTAATCTTTTTTTACTTTTTGTAATTTAGTGTTTGGTTTTTTTTGTAATTTATTTTAGTTTATTTAATTGTATGTAATTGTAGGTAATTTATTTAATTAATTTATTGATAGTGTAGTGTTAGGTTTAATTGTAACTTAGGTTAGGATTTATTTTACAGGTAATTTTGTAATTATTTTAACTAGGTAGCTATTAAATAGTTAATAACTATTTAATAGCTATTGTACCTAGTTAAAATAAAAACAAAGTTGCCTGTAAAATAAATATAAATCCAAAAATAGCTACAATATAATTATTCGTTATATTGTAGCTACATTAGGGTTTATTTTACAGGTAAGTATTTAGTTTTAAATAGGAATACTTTAGTTAATAAGATTTAATTTATTTCTTTAGATTAAAATTATATTTAATTTAGGGGGGTGTTAGGTTTAGACTTAGCTTTAGGGGTTAATACATTTATTAGAGTAGCGGCGAGGTCCGGTCGGCATATTAGGGGTTAATACTTGATGTTAGGTGGCAGCGATGTTAGGGAGGGCAGATTAGAGGTTAATACTATTTATTATAGTGTTTGCGAGGCGGAAGTGCGGCGGTTTAGGGGTTAATACATTTATTATAGTGGTGGCGAGGTCCGGTTGGCAGATTAGGGGTTAATAAGTGTAGTTAGGTAGCGGCGACGTTGGGGGGGCAGATTAGGGGTTAATAAATATTATGTAGGTGTCGGCGATGTTAGGGGCAGCAGATTAGGGGTTCATAGGGATAATGTAGGTGGCGGCGGTGTGCGGTCGGCAGATTAGGGGTTAAAAATATTTATTATAGTGGCAGCAATGTGGGGAGACCTCGGTTTAGGGGTACATAGGTAGTTTATGGGTGTTAGTGTACTTTAGAGCACTGTAGTTAAGAGCTTTATAAACCAGCGTTAGCCCATAAAGCTCTTAACTACTGACTTTTTTTTGCGGCTGGAGTCTTGTCGGTAGAGGCTCTACCGCTCACTTCAGCCAAGACTCTAAATACCGGCGTTAGGACGATCCCATTGAAAAGATAGGATACGCAATTGGCATAAGGGGATCTGCGGTATGGAAAAGTCGCGGCTCGAAAGTGAGCGTTAGACCCTTTCCTGCCTGACTCTAAATACCAGCGGGCGGCCAAAAGCAGCGTTAGGACCCCTTAACGCTGCTTTTGACGGCTAACGCAGAACTGTAAATCTAGGCGATAGTGTTTATTTTTTTGTGTAACTTAGTGTTTGTTATTTTTTGTAACTTAGTTCTTTGTAACTTTGTAATTTTGTAGTGTAGATTAAATTATTTGAGTAGGGTTAGGTGTTTAAATATATAATATATTTAATATAATTTGTAGTTTTATGTAATTTTAATATAAAAGTTAGGTTAGATTAATTTTTATTTTAATATAGTTTAATGTAATTTTAGTTTAAAAGATAGGTTGGATTAATCATTAATTTAATATAGTTTAATGTATTTTTATTATAATAGCGTAGGTTAATTAATAGTTTAATGTAATTTTATTATAATAGGGTAGATTATTTAATAGTTTAATATATTTTAATGTAATTTTATTATAAAACTTAGGGTAGATTAATTAATAGTTTAATATAGTTTAACTTAAATCTAAAGATAAGTTTAATTTTTTTTAAGATAGGGATTAGTTAATATTTAATAACAGAATTTATGTTTACCTGATAAATTTCTTTCTCCTACGGTGTATCCGGTCCACGGCTTCATCCTTACTTGTGGGATATTCTCTATCCCTACTGGAAGTGGCAAAGAGAGCACACAGCAGAGCTGTCCATATAGCTCCCCTCAGGCTCCGCCCCCCCCAGTCATTCGACCGACGGTTAGGAGAAAAAGGAGAACCATAGGGTGCAGTGGTGACTGTAGTTTACAAAAATAAATTTAAACCTGACCAAATGCCAGGGTGGGCCGTGGACCGGATACACCGTAGGAGAAAGAAATTTATCAGGTAAACATAAATTCTGTTTTCTCCTACATTGGTTTATCCGGTCCACGGCTTCATCCTTACTTGTGGGAACCAATACCAAAGCTTTAGGACACGGATGAAGGGAGGGAATAAGTCAGATAACCTAAACGGAAGGCACCACTGCTTGTAAAACCTTTCTCCCAAAAATAGCCTCCGAAGAAGCAAAAGTATCGAATTTGTAAAATTTGGCAAATGTATGCAGTGAAGACCAAGTCGCTGCCTTACAGATCTGTTCAACAGAAGCCTCATTCTTGAAAGCCCATGTGGAAGCCACAGCTCTAGTAGAGTGAGCTGTAATTCGTTCAGGAGGCTGCCTCCCAGCAGTCTCATAAGCCAACCGGATGATGCTTTTCAGCCAGAAAGACAGAGAGGTCGCAGTCGCCTTTTGACCTCTCCTCTTGCCAGAATAGATGACAAACAAGGACGATGTTTGTCTGAAGTCTTTAGTTGCTTTTAGATAAAACTTTAAAGCACGAACCACATCAAGATTGTGTAACAGACATTCCTTGTTAGAAACTGGATTAGGACACAGAGAAGGAACAACTATTTCCTGGTTAATATTCTTATTGGAAACCACTTTTGGAAGAAAACCAGGTTTGGTACGTAAAACGACCTTATCTGTATGAAACACCAGATAGGGTGAATTGCACTGCAAAGCAGACAATTCAGAAACTCTTGTAGCAGAAGAAATAGCAACCAAAAACAAAACTTTCCAAGATAGTAACTTAATATCTATGGAATGTAGAGGTTCAAATGGAACCCCTTGAAGAACTGAAAGAACTAAATTTAGACTCCATGGAGGAGCCACAGGTCTGTAGACAGGCTTGATTCTGACTAAAGCCTGTACAAACACCTGAACATCTGGCACGGCTGCCAGACGCTTTTGTGCAACAAAACAGACAGAGCAGATATCTGTCCTTTTAAGGAACTAGCTGATAGACCTTTCTCCAATCCTTCTTGGAGAAAAGATTGTATCCTTGGAATCCTAATCTTACTCCATGAGTAACCCTTGGATTCGCACCAGCAAAGATATTTTCGCCATATCTTATGGTAAATTTTCCTGGTGACAGGCTTTCTAGCCTGAATCAGAGTATCTATAACTGATTCCGAAAACCCACGCTTAGCTAGAATCAAGCGTTCAATCTCCAAGCAGTCAGTTGCAGAGAAACTAGGTTTGGATGTTCGAATGGACCTTGGATTAGAAGGTCCTGCCTCACAGGTAGCTTCCATGGTGGAACCGATGACATATTCACCAGGTCTGCATACCAAGTCCTGCGTGGCCACGCAGGAGCTATCAGAATTACCGAAGCCTTCTCCTGTTTGATCCTGGCTACTAGCCGGGGGAGAAGGGGAAACAGTGGAAAGACATAAGCTAGATTGAACGACCAAGGTGCTACTAAGGCATCTACCAATGTCGCCTTGGGATCCCTGGACCTGGACCTGTAACATGGAACTTTGGAGTTCTGAAGTGACGCCATCAGATCCAGATCTGGAATTCCCCATAGTTGAGTTAACTGGGCAAAAACCTCCGGGTGAAGTTCCCACTCCCCCGGATGGAAAGTCTGACGACTCAGATAATCCGCTTCCCAGTTGTCCACTCCTGGGATGTGAATTGCTGATAGATGGCAGGAGTGATCCTCTGCCCATTTGATGATCTTGGATACCTCCCTCATCGTCAAGGATGATTGATGTACGCTACAGTCGTCATGTTGCCCGACTGAAATCTGATGAATTTTGCCTCCGCTAGTTGAGGCAATGCCTGGAGCGCATTGAATATTGCTCTCAATTCCAAAATGTTTATCGGGAGAAGAGATTCTTCCCGAGACCATAGACCCTGAGCCTTCAGGGACTCCCAGACCGCGCCCCAGCCTAAGAGGCTGGCGTCGGTCGTGACAATGATACACCTCGGTCTGCGGAAACTCATTCCCTGAGACAGGTGATCCTGAGACAACCACCAGAGGAGTGAGTCTCTGGTTTTCTGGTCCATTTGAATCTGGGGAGACAAATCTGCATAATCCCCATTCCACTGTTTGAGCATGCACAGTTGCAATGGTCTTAAATGAATTCGAGCAAAGGGAACCACGTCCATTGCCGCAACCATTAGTCCTATTACCTCCATGCACTGAGCTATGGAGGGTTGAGGAATGGATTGAAGAGCTCGACAAGTGTTCAAAGTTTTAACTTCCTGACCTCTGTCAGAAAGATCTTCATTTCTACCAAGTCTATTATTGTTCCCAGGAAGGGAACCCTTGTGAACGGGGACAGAGAACTTTTTTCTATGTTCACCTTCCACCCGTGAGACCTTAGAAAGGCTAGAACAATGTCCGTATGAGCCTTTGCTTTGTGAAAGGATGACACTTGTATTAAAATGTCATCTAGGTAAGGTGCTACTGCAATGCCCCTTGGCCTTAGCACCTCTAGAAGGGACCCTAGCACCTTTGTGAAAATTCTGGGAGCAGTGGCCAATCCGAAGGGAAGAGCCACGAACTGGTAATGCTTGTCCAGAAAGGCGAACCTCAGGAACTGATGGTGATCTTTGTGGATAGGAATATGCAGGTACGCATCCTTTAAGTCCACGGTAGTCATATATTGACCCTCCTGGATCATTAGTAAAATTGTCTGAATGGTTTCCATTTTGAATGATGGAACTCTGAGGAATTTGTTTAGGATTTTTAAGTCTAGAATTGGCCTGAAAGTTCCTTCCTTTTTGGGAACTACAAACAGGTTTGAGTAAAATCCCAGTCCTTGTTCTGCTGTTGGAACTGGGTGTATCACTCCCATTTTTAAAAGGTCTTCTACGCAATGTAAGAATGCCTGTCTCTTTATCTGGTCTAAAGATAAGCGAGACATGTGGAACCTTCCCCTTGGAGGAAGGTCCTTGAATTCTAGAAGATACCCCTGAGAGACAATTTCTAGTGCCCAGGGGTCCGGAACATCTCTTGCCCAAGCCTGAGCAAAGTGAGAAAGTCTGCCCCCTACTAGATCCGGTCCCGGATCGGGGGCTACCCCTTCATGCTGTCTTGGTAGCAGCAGCAGGCTTCTTGGCCTGTTTACCCTTGTTCCAGCCTTGCAATGGTTTCCATGCTGGTTTGGGCTGGGGTGCGTTACCCTCTTGCCTAGTGGCTGTAGAGGTAGAAGCCGGTCCGTTCCTGAAATTGCGAAAGGAATGAAAATTAGACTTATTTTTAGCTTTGAAAGGTCTATCCTGTGGAAGGGCATGGCCCTTTCCCCCAGTGATATCTGAAATAATTTCTTTCAACTCTGGCCCGAATAGGGTCTTACCCTTGAAAGGAATATTAAGCAATTTTGTTTTGGCGACACATCCCCTGACCAAGATTTTAACCAAAGCGCTCTGTGCGCCACGATTGCGAAACCAGAATTTTTTGCAGCTAATTTAGCTAACTGCAAAGCGGCATCTGTAATGAAAGAATTAGCCAACTTCAGGGCGTGAATTCTGTCCATGACTTCATCATAAGGAGTCTCTTTCTGGAGCGAGTTTTCTAGTTCCTCAAACCAAAAAGCCGCTGCAGTGGTTACAGGAATAATGCAAGAAATTGGTTGAAGAAGAAAACCCTGTTGAACAAACATTTTCTTAAGTAAACCTTCTAATTTTTTATCCATAGGGTCTTTGAAAGCGCAGCTGTCTTCTATTGGTATAGTCGTGCGCTTAGCTAGAGTTGAAACTGCCCCCTCTACCTTAGGGACCGTCTGCCACGCGTCCCTTCTGGGGTCAACAATTGGGAAAATTTTCTTAAATATAGGAGGGGGAACAAAAGGTACACCTGGCTTCTCCCACTCCTTAGTCACGATATCCGCCAGCCTCTTAGGTATCGGAAACGCATCAGTGTGTACTGGGACCTCTAAGAATTTGTCCATTTTACACAATTTTTCTGGGACCACCAAAGGGTCACAATCATCAAATGTAGCTAGGACCTCCTTAAGTAGGGCGCGGAGGTGTTCTAGCTTAAATTTAAATGCTATAGTATCAGGCTCTGCCTGCTGAGAAACTTTTCCTGTGTCAGAAATTTCTCCCTCAGACAGGCCCTCCCTCACCGCCAAGTCAGATTGATGTGAGGGCACTACAGATAAATTATCCTCTGCGTCTGCTTGCTCATTTTCAGTATTTAAAACAGAGAAATCACGCTTCCTAGGAAAAGCTGGCAGTTTGGATAAAAATGCTGCGAGAGAATTATCCATTACTGCCGCTAACTGTTGCATAGTAATAGCAATTGGTGCGCTAGATGTACTGGGCATCGCTTGCGCGGGCATAGCTGGTGTTGACACAGAAGGAGGGGATAGCGGGCTATCCTCACTACCTTCAGCTAAAGAATCATCTTGGGCTATATCTTTAAGCGTGATTGTACGGTCCTTAAGCTGCTTGGACGCTATGGCACACTTCACACATAAATTTAATGGGGGAACCACCTTGGCCTTTGAACATACAGAACATAGTCTATCTGAAGGGTCAGACATGTTTGACAGACTTAAACAGAACTTCAATGCAATAAAAATTATTTTTGACAAAAACGTTACTGTGTCTTTAAATAATAAAAGTGCACACTTTATTACTGAAACGTCAAAAAAACATCAAAGAAACATTCGATTTTAATGAAATTTTCACCACAGTGTCTTAATGCTTTGAAAAGATTGCACACAAAATTTCAGACCAATTAACCCCTTAATGCCCAAACTGGAGCTAATAACAGCAGATAACCGGTTAAAAACACTACAGTACTATGCCACAGCTTCTACTGTGGCCTTTACCTTCCTTAGGGATTATTTAAGTAGGAAATAAGCCTCTCTGAAGTCTTTTCTGATGCCTCTGGACTCCCCACGTGAAGCTGCATGTACTGCCTACTCAAAACAACTGCGCAATTGAGGCGCGAAAATGAGGCCTCCTCCCTCTTCATTCCAGAGTGGAGGGGCCTTTCTGACTAGATTAAGTGTCCAAATAAGTGCCAGGCGCAAATTAAACCCCAAAAGTGTTTTAGAGTCTGAAAAAACACCTTATTTACAGTGAAAAAATGCTAAAAAGCAATCGATTAAGCCCACAATAGTGTCAACCAGCATAGAGCCCTTAATATAAGCCATCATTTTATACAGAGTCTAAGAAAAATGGCTTACCTATCCCAGAGGGAATTTCTGACAGTCTTCTAGCATTACATGGTCTTGTTAGAAAAATGACTGATCATACCTGAAGCAGTTAAGCCTGCAAACTGTTCCCCCCAACTGATGTTCTCTGGTATTCAACAGTCCTGCGTGGGAACAGCAATGGATTTTAGTTACTGGTGCTAAAATCATATTCCTCTCAGCAGAAATCTTCATCACTTTCTGCTGCAGAGTAAATAGTACAAGCCGGCACTATTTTAAAATAACAAACTCTTGATAGAAGAAATGAAAAACTACAACTAACACCACATACTCTTTACCACCCCCGTGGAGATGCTACTAGTTAGAGCGGCAAAGAGAATGACTGGGGGGGCGGAGCCTGAGGGGAGCTATATGGACAGCTCTGCTGTGTGCTCTCTTTGCCACTTCCTGTAGGGATAGAGAATATCCCACAAGTAAGGATGAAGCCGTGGACCGGATACACCAATGTAGGAGAAATAAAGTTAGCGAGTTGTTAGGTTTAGGGGTTAATAGGTTAATTTAGTTTATGGTGATGTGGGGGGCTGGCGGTTTAGGGGTTAATATGTTTAGTAAGTGGCACTGATGTGGGAGGTCAGGGGTTTAGGGGTTAATAACTTTATTTAGTTGCGGTGGGCTCCGGGAGCGGCGGGATAGGGGTTAATACTTTTATGTAGGTGGCGGCGGTGGCGGGGCGGCAGATTAGGGGTTAATAAGTATAATGTAGGTGGCGGCGGTGTAGGGGGCGGCAGATTATGGGTGTTTAGACTCGGGGTACATGTTAGGTTGTTAGGTGTAAACATAACTTTTATTATACCATAGCTTTCGCTGCTTTCAGACTCCCATTGATTCCTATGGCATCCGCCGCCTCCAGGGCGGCGGATTGAAAACCAGGTACGCTGGGCCGGAATAGTGGTGAGCGTACCTGGTAGTTATTTGATAAGTAGCAAAAGTAGTCAGATAGTGCCGAATTTGCATTCGGAACATCTGTAATGACGTAAGCATCGATTTGTGTCGTACTGAGACCGGCGGATCATATGTTACGTCACAAAATTCTACTTTTGACGGTCTGTAGGCTTTGATAAATAAGGGGAATCAGGCTCGCCACAATAACGCTGCGGAAATCCAGCATATTTGCGGTTGACGGCTTGATAAATAGGCCCCATAGAGTTTTTGGCGCATGTTGTGGTCTTTTTGCAATCAATTTCCATTGCGCAGCTATTACAAGTTTTGAAAAATCGTGATTGCACTTGAGCATTCACCTTTTACGCAACAATCCTTTCCACACTCGAAGAGCTGTAGTTAACAGTTTTGCACAACATAAAGGTTTCACAAAACACTTCAAAAATATATTACAAATTACACTAACACTTATATTAACACTGTCTAATAAAAGTTATTTTTAAATAAATTGCTCACAAGAAATAGGAAATCTTGGGTGTTATAAAAAAAAAGCAGACACAAGGATTTTACATTGACATACATACACATACATAGAGAAACATGGATTTATATTTATAGACATATCTTTAACTATGGGGATAATAAAAGAGATATTCATATATAGCGCTTGAGATATCTATCTATTTATCTATATAGCTATCTATCATCTATCTATCTTCTATCTATCTATCTATCTATCTATCTATCTATCTATATAAGGTAGAGACAGGTTCACTCTCACAAACTTGGTTCCTTGGCCAGGGTGCTGAGTGAAATTTCAAATATAAACAGAAGAAAACAGCACTCACTGGGCTTGACAGCAAAAGGTGTCCTTTATTCAAGTGACGTTTCGGGGCATGCACCCCTTCATCAGACCAGACCTGTTCTGATGAAGGGATGTATGCTCCGAAACATCACTTGAATAAGGGACATATTTTGCTGTCAAGGCCAGTGAGTGCTGTTTCTTCTGTTTATATACTGTATATATATTCATATACATATCTCGCTATAAATATATCAGTCCAAAAATCATCACATTTATAGAGAAATATTTATTTATAACTAAATAGAACATATTCCGTCACAAAAACATTTTCGCAATATGAAATGTTCACATTTTCAAGTACACTTTTCAAGAAGAATATGTCATGGGCTTTGCGCAACATATTAGGGTTTTTGTGGGGTTTTTTTCTCCATTGACTTCTATGGGGAATACGTGAACGCGCACGCGATTTGGCTGTTTACATTACGAGGCTTAACGTGCACGCAAATGCAAAAGAGCCATTACACGTGCAGTATTTTTGTAACTGATTTGCTGTGCAAATTGTAATCTTGCCCATAGAGAGAAGTGCACTCTCAGGAACTAACAACCAGCTCAATAACTTGTTAGCTTCTTCTATCGCAATATACCACCAGTAGTATACATGACTAAGAGCCTAATACAGGACTGAAACGCTTTATGTTTTTTTCTCTTGGACCCTACATGAAAGAATAAAAATTTTTTAATCTATTTGGAGGCTGGATTTTTTTCTTTTATTTGATGTACAAGTGGACCTGGCAAGTCTGATATTTCGTGCCCCTCAAGAAAAGACAGGTGTGCTATTTTCCTTATTGTTTGAAGTTACTATTTTCATTGAGTCTCATCTTAAGGTGTAGCCATATTCCTGTAAGCACACTGACCAAGGAGTCCACTATATATATATATATACAAATACATTTATGTATATATATATATATATATATATATATATATATATACATACACACACACAAACATATATATATATATATATATATATATATACAGTGTATATATATATATATATATATATATATATATATATATCTCAATCAATAAATCAATCAACCTATCATCCATCTATCTATCTATCTATCTATCTATTGTGAGATATATAAATTTCACTGTTTTTGTCTTGTATCAGATGTTTCTCATGGTAGGTTATAACAAGTGCATCATATATAAAGTCATTTAAAGCAAACAAACAAATGCATCAATTTGCTAAAAATGCCTGCCAGTATTGGGCATGGCTATGTACATTATTATGCAACCAAATGCTGATATTGGTAATAGTGGTGTACAATGCAATATTCGTCAGCTGTATTAATGGAGGGTAATAAAACATACCTTGTCAAAATATCAGCTGGAGGGATCATAATGACCTTGCATTAATGGATACTGAGAGGAGTAATACCATTTATTTGGTTGCTATGGCTATCTTTTGTTGCCGTACAGAGATTGGAAGGAAATTATATTGATTTATATTATTCACCTGCATCAGTAGTGTATTTCCAACTATAGCTAGATACATACAGTATATATATGTATGTAATCTATAATTACAAATTTGTAATAGAGATAGTCACCTCAACATGAAAGCCAAAAAGAATCAGAGTGATTCCATTAAGTTTATAAACATAAGTAGAACTGAGGACAGTTATATGGAAACCTGACTTATGTATGACATAAGGGGAACATGGGCAGTTTGTTATTTGCTATATTTTTATACAAGTCATTTTATTTTTCCTCAATAGTAAACAAGCTTAACTCAAAGACTGTGCAGGGTATGAATGTCCAGCATACATCTTTTACCAGACATTTTTTGTATCATTCACATGAAAGAGAAGCATTTATATATGTTTAGATAAAACCTGCTTAAATTTAACTTAAAATCAATACAGCTTGCAGGTACAAATATCATGGGCAGAAAGCATGTATCAGCCAATGGGCTTTAGCAAGAAACACAGAAATGATATAGCTGTAGTAGTTTCAACCTGCATTTAAGCATATTTTACCTCACAATTATTAAAGGCAAAAATATTATTCGGGTTATCAGGAATATTGAGTCTATTTTCCACTGTTACTTTCAGTTTGACTTTGCATCTTTTTGTTCCAATAGTTTTTGTATTTATCCAATACAAATGTTAAAACAATATATTTTCCCTCTGAATTTATTGTAGGTAAGGTTGAAGATTAAGTTTACACACAGCAAACTCTAATGGATTTGAAAGGGGGCATTGCAAATACAAGTTTAGCTTATTTTCAAAGTAAAGTCTTTATGTTTGCCAAGTGTCTGTACTGCAAAAAAAAATGGAAAACAAAAACACATTCATAATGTAACAATTACTGTAACAATTTGCAAGAAGCTGTCTGAAGCACAAAGACCAACTGTTTGTACCTTTTCCTATGCTCCTGCCCCCCCCCCCAAAAAAAAAAAGATATTTATGGTAAGGAAGATATTTATGGTAAGTTAGCATTTCTCAGTATTGTTAAAAGAAAATTAGAATGTTGTAAACAATTACATATTAATTTTCTATGGTTACAGTATAATAATTGAATTTGTTGAAAGTATAACAAGTTAGAAATTTTGGGGAAACATATTTTTTTGTTTTACAGTTATATAGAACTCATCTTTCTAATGTTAAGTTATGAAACAGCAGCAGATAAAGAAGATAAAATGTATATAAATAAAAAGGTTAAAAGGACACTGAACCCAAATTTTTTCTTTCGTGATTCAGATAGAGCATGACATTTTAAGCACATTTATAATTTACTCCTATTATCAAATTTTCTTCATTCTCTTAGTATTTTTATTTGAAATGCAAGAATGTAAGTTTAGATGCCGGCCCATTTTTGGTGAACAACCTGGGTTGTTCTTGCTGATTGGTGGATAAATTCATCCACCAATAAAAAAGTGCTGTCCAGAGTCCTGAACTAATAAATAAGCTTAGATGCCTTCTTTTTCAAATAAAGATAGCAAGAGAACGAAGAAAAATTGATAATAGGAGTAAATTAGAAAGTTGCTTAAAATTGCATGCTCTATCTGAATCATGAAAGAAAAAAAATGGGTTCAGTGTCCCTTTAAGTAAAACTGATTTAAAATAAACCAGGTTGTACATGTTTATCTAGAATTGATACTAAGGTGCTCAGGGGCTATTTAGCACAGGTACATTAATTAAATGTAAAAAAAGAAAAAAAAAAGGAAATGGAGAACATCAGCTACAACAGTAAATTAAAGGGCCACTGTAAGTAAATTTTTTCTACGCCTGTTACTAACTAACTACCCCAAATAAGCTTTTTATCAATAGCATTTCATTAACATATCTCTACCGTATATCAGAAATCTTGTCTGCAAATTTAATTGTTTTCCAAACCCACTCCGTGGGTATCCTTTGCTCTGTACCAATCCGTTTACAATACCTAGGTTTCAAAATGGCGCTTTAAACACAATTTCATTGGTTTAAGTATTTTGAACACGCAGTGCTGAAAATAGTGGGCAGGATAACCTGACATCATCGGGGAATAAAAGATATAACTTTTATAACGTTATGAAACTTCGTTTTGGAGAAAATATAGGTCAGTAGGTTTTAATAAATGTTTATTAACTTTAATATGTTAGTTGTTTAGCTTAAAAATTATAACAGAAAGTAATCCTTTAATAAATATACATATAATTGTAGTATAAGATAGTTACCCAATTTAAAAGTGAATATATTTGTTCTAAATATATATTGCAAAATAAAAAAAAATTGAGAGTAATTTGAAAACTATAATTATTAGCTTAGACATGTACTATATTAAAATAGTAAAACATGATATATTTTTGTTCTGCAGATCAGTTTCCCAATCATGCTGTCAAAAACACAAGACAGCTATTTACAAACACAGCTTTCAGCATCTGTAGCCAATGCTTTTTTTTAGTATTAAAAAAAATCACTAATAAATAATTTGTCTTTTGGGTAGACTCAGCAGTTTTTAAAGAGGTGGATCCAGTAACATGCTGGCATAGAGACCTCTAACATTCTAGTCACTATTGACTCCAGAAACATGCTGGCAAATAAATAGTATTGCAGCACAATATCACATCCTGCAACATACCCCATTGTAATATTGATGGTAGCATATGGTAACCATCTGACAGCTGTTACACAGATGTGGCAATTAGCAAGCCTTATGGCTGCACTGCTTGGATTATTATACAACACGCTTCCAGCACACATTTTGAAGGATTCTTTCTTTCTCCATGTGAAGTGCTAGTTTAAACTCATATTTTTTTTTGTTTTTTTTAAACCTGATGCCTTACAGAAGATTTAGAAAAACCCAGAACTTAAACAAGAACAATATTAATTCAGCTGTGTAGCAGATTCCTCAATTATTTTAGCTAATGGACAATCAAGGCATAAATGCGGTTTCTATCATGTTGAAATTCAATGAACAGTTTTCAATTAGGTTGTAAGCATAAAAGTGGGAAAAGCGAGAGATTTTTCCTTGATGTTAGCGGCATTGGGAAAGATGAGAGCAACTTTGCTTTTTTCATTATAGAGAAGAGAGAAGGCATATAATGATGCATATTTAAATTATGAATCAGGTCAGTTTCTGCCAACTGAAAGCAATATCAATTAGAGCTCGACTGGATCTTGCATGAGACATCCTTATATTTAATGACAAAAGTAGGACTGTTAATCTCACCCCCGAACAAAAGGATAATTTAAAGCAGCAAGAAATCAAAGTGTTATGTCACAAAAATATTCCCTCACAGCTTTTTCGGCTGGTAATTTTATAATTAATACACTTCAAATGACTTTTTGTGGGTTATGGGCTTTCACTAAAGCATTTATTACTGATATAAAATATAAAGTTGAATAGAGTAGGTTTGACTGAGGTTGACAAAGGGTCTATAGGACTCATACGACAGCACTGCCTTGAAATAATATTTCAATTTATAAACCATATTTGATAAAGTCCAATTTATGTCAGTTCAAGTCATATAAATCAGATTAATAGCAAGATCTAATGTACATCAGAAACATAAACCAGTTTCATCATAGAATACTAGATTTATAACAGGATTTGTAACAATCTAAATAAATCTAACAATATATTTGTACTGTTTTTTTTTCTAAGGTATCTTACATTACAACACTTTATTTCTTATTAGAGTAACTGGCTACCTTTGTATTTATTCGTGAAAGTAATCATTTCTAAATTGCAACACTATGCTTAAACAGACAACTGCTGTTTCTGGGTTTTTATGAACTAGATTTTAAAAGACCTATATTACCCACCATAGGGCCAGATTACAAATGGTGTGCTATCTTCATAAAACTTGATGCATGCTAACATCTGGACTTCGGATATCATAATCACACTAATGTTTCCGCACCATAGGCTTTAATGGAACACGCTTTTAAAAAAAACTTAAAATACTTATCGCTTCCATGCTAACCCGACACCGCGTTAGATCTACAGCGCTAAACCCAAAGGAAGTTATGCATATTTAAGATTCTAATGTTCTTCACATAAATTAAATGTTATTTTTATTTTTAAAAATATATGTCTAAATATATATATATATATATATATATTATTTTTTGTAAAATATATATATCTAAATATTTATTTCTATATGAATACATAGAGGTATAGATATATACAGACATATATAGGTATATAATACTGCTCTGTATATGGCCGTATAATTTGTGCAGTCCATAAGGGAATAAGTGTTCACCATCCAAAGGTGTTCCAGTCTGTGATTCCCCTATGACTGTGGTTCAATAAACTTGGACTTCCACTGCATTCACGGTGTCTGGCAGCAGTTTCTTTCTTTCTTTAGTTCCTATATAGGAAGATATATTAAAAAATGCGAGTACATTTTCTACTATATGAAGATCATTGGAATGTAAAATATTTAAAGTAAATACACAGTAAAACACATTTTAAAATAAAATAAACAGGGCCCCAAAGTGTATATACGTATACATGCGTTTATATGTATATACTGTATATGTATATATATATACATATACAATACATATATATTTATATATATATATATATTTATTTATATATATATATATTTATATATACAGTATCTCACAAAATTGAGTACACCCCTCACATTTTTGTAAATATTTTATTATATCTTTTCATGTGACAACACTGAAGAAATAACACTTTGCTACAATGTAAAGTAAGGAGTGTACAGCCTCTATAACAGTGAAAATTTGCTGTCCCCTCAAAATAACTCAACACACAGCCATTAATCTAAACCGTTGGCAACAAAAGTGAGTACACCCCCTAAGTGGAAATGTCCAAATTGGGCCCAATTAGCCATTTTCCCTCCCTGGTGTCATGTGACTTGTTAGTGTTACAAGGTCTCAGGTGTGAATGGGGAGCAGGTGTGTTAAATTTGGTGTTATCGCTCTCACACTCTCTCATACTGGTCACTGGAAGTTCAAAATGGCACCTCATGGCAAAGAACTCTCTGAGGATCTGAAAAAAAGAATTGTTGCTCTACATAAAGATGGCCTAGGCTATAAGAAGATTGCCAAGACCCTGAAACTGAGCTGCAGCACGGTGGGCAAGACCATGAGGCCCATTTATCAAGCTCCGTACGGAGCTTGTGGGCCCATGTTTCTGGCGAGTCTGAAGAATCGCCAGAAACAGCAGTTATGAAGCAGCGGTCTAAAGACCGCTGCTCCATAACCCTGTGCACCTGCTCTGAGCAGGCGGACAGGAATCACCACAATTCAACCCGATCATGTACGATTGGGTTGATTGACACTCATTGGCCGTGAGTCTGCAGGGGGGCGGCATTGCACCAGCAGCTCTTGTGAGCTGCTGATGCAATGCTGAATACAGAGAGCATATTGCTCTCCACATTAAGCGAGGTCTTGCGGACCGCAAGACCTTTGATACATAGGCCTCCATACAGCGGTTTCACAAGACAGGTTTTACTCAGAACAGGCCTCACCATGGTCGACCAAAGAAGTTGAGTGCACGTGCTCAGCGTCATATCCAGAGGTTGTCTTTGGGAAATAGACGTATGAGTGCTGCCAGGATTGCTGCAGAGGTTGAAGGAGTCAGCCTGTCAGTGCTCAGACCATACATCAAATTGGTCTGCATGGCTGTCGTCCAAGAAGGAAGCCTCTTCTAAAGATGATGCACAAGAAAGCCCACAAACAGTTTGCTGAAGACAAGCAGATTAAGGACCTGGATTACTAAAACCATGTCCTGTGGTCCGATGAGACCAAGATAAACTTATTTGGTTGAGATGGTGTCAAGCGTGTGTCGTGGCAACCAGGTGAGGAGTACAAAGACAAGTGTGTCTTGCCTTTAGTCAAGCATGGTGGTGGGAGTGTCATGGTCTTGGCCTGCATGAGTGCTGCCGGCACTGGGGAGCTACAGTTCATTGAGAGAACCATGAATGCCAACATGTACTGTGACATACTGAAGCAGAGCATGATCCCCTCCCTTCGGAGACTGGGCCGCATGGCAGTATTCCAACATGATAACGACCCCAAACACACCTCCAAATGACCACTGCCTTGCTAAAGAAGCTTAGGGTAAATGTGATGGACTGGCCAAGCATGTCTCTAGACCTAAACCCTATTGAGCATCTGTGGGGCATCCTTAAACAGAAGGTGGGGGAGTGCAAGGTCTCTAACATCCACCAACTTAGTTATGTTGTCATGGAGGAGTGGAAGAGGACTCCAGTGGCAACCTGTGAAGCTCTGGTGAACTCCATTCCCAAGAGGGTTAAGGCAGTGCTGGATAAAAATGGTGACCACACAAAATATTGACACTTTGGGCCCAATTTGAACATTTCCACTTAGGGGTGTACTTACTTTTGTTGTCAATGGTTTAGACATTAATGGCTGTGTGTTGAGTTATTTTGAGGGGGCAGCAAATTTTCACTGTTATAGAGGCTGTACACTCCTTACTTTACATTGTAGCAAAGTGTTATTTCTTCAGTGTTGTCACATGAAAAGATATATTAAAATATTTACAAAAATGTGAGGGGTGTACTCACTTTTGTGTGCTTTTTTTAAATTTTTATTAGATAGTATTATTATGAGTGTAACTGTATTGTGTAATGTTTTTTTATGTGTTTTGTGACACTTTTTTTTCGTAAAACAGTTAACAGCAGCTCTGAAGATGCACTAACCTGACGACCATTAACTTCAATTGCACTCAAGGGATCGTGATTACTTTCAATTTATAATATGAGCACAATTTAACTTGCGCACAAACGAATGCGAAAGCATGATATCCCTTGGGGGCAAATGTTTGCGCTGCACTCATAATCTGGCCCAATGTGTTGTGCATGATAGTGTTATTTAAACATCAATACTTTTTTAAAAGTTTTTTTTTTTTTAAACACATTTTTAATACTACATGCATATATTATTTTAATTTTATGGGGCCAATTTATCAATGAAAAGTGAAGGTGATGAAACACCCAGGAGGTGGCGCACTAAAAATAACTAGTGAAAAGAAGGGAATTGGTAGAAATGTTTGTAATGTGAAAAATTGTTACAAAAATTTTTTTGGTTTTAAAAGGTGTATGAATGATAAATGGACTCTCAGAAATGAGTGAAAATTAGTGAAATGGTAAGATATTATTTAACATGATAAAGTAATAAATTAATAAATTCTGGTAACAAATGTGAAATAGGTTAACCTTAATAAATGACAGAAATAGTGTTCATGTTAAAGAAACAAAAGTTCAATTGCTGACATTTTTTTTCAATCCAAATAAAAAAGGAGTGTATCAGGCAGCTCCACTTGGGGGACTGATCTCCGTTCACCTCAATGATCTAGGTTAGAAAGAAAATGGGCGCCTCATAGTGAAATCCATATGTGATATATAATAAAGAAGGTAAATACTAAAACTCACAATTTTTGAAGGCACTAGATAGTGCAAACAGGCAGGCTGACACTTGCAGTAGTCAGCTAACTGGATACTGATCCTGTATCTAGGTAGAGAAGTTGTTGGTTAAAATGTTTAACCAAATAATTTGAACCTGTTACATATATTGTGCGACTTATACTTTCATTGAATAGTAAAGCCTGGTATAAATGTTTATTGCTTTCTACTGTGCATTCAAATACTCCTTAAAATGCTATAGAAAGAAATTGAAAACTCCACTACCTGTACTGAATTTTTGCAGTCAATCAGTTTTGCTGATAGGCATTATCCAACGTGAATTATTGTAGTGCGGTCCCTCATAGAAAATCTATTACCTGAGAAAAATTATGTTCAGCTACATTGAAGTATTTAATAGAGTGTCTGGCCTTTTAGGGATGAAAATAAGTAATTATTGTATGACATATGGATATGGATATGTGTTATTCATTCTTCAAGAATAACCATCCATTTAAATCCTTATAAAACTGTTCCTTTCTTTTTCTTTAGGCTTTTTAAATATCAATCCAAGTAGGGGATTGAACAGAGAGGTACTAAAAAGTTAATTTTCCATTGTTCTCTTTAAGGCCCTGATATTCAAAGATTCTCCAGCTTGGAGAGAAATTGTAGTTGAGACTTCACAAACACTGAACTTACTGAATTTTAAAAAGAAAAAGGGTAGAACTCTCCAGCATGGTCAGATCTCTCTTATTTATGTATGTGAAGCAGAGACAAGCCCAGTACAATATAGCAGTGCATGATATGCATATTTCTGTTTATATATACAAATTACATTGCACCTTGTATTTGCTGCATTGCAAACTAAAACTGTAACTATCAGAAAGTGGGAGCGAGAGGGTAGTTCCCTGGGCTGAACAGGGGAGTTCCCAGGGTGTCTGAAGCACTCTCACCAGTCTTGTGAATTTTCTAAGCATTTTAAACAAGCTGGTCTCACTGATTTGTTTCTCCAGCTGTATGCAGGGGAAGTTTGATCAAAATTCACAAAAGACTTATTTTATCTAACAGAAAAGCAATATATACTAAAACATAGACTAAAGCAAGTTAAATTGTAGTGAAAACATTTCAGTTTAATTTGGAATTGATGAAAACGGAGTCATTATATCAGCTCCAGGGGTTCTCCAGTTACATACCTTCTCTCTTTCATGTGGAATTTTTTTATCCCAGAGAGCTTCATTGCTTTTTAAGGCAGGCATCTCTCATCACTCTGGGATTTCCAGGTTCCTCCCCTTTTTTTTAGAAAATTCAGTGAGTTCTGCCCCTGTGAAGTATGCACTATATTATCTCTCAAAACTAGAGAATGTTTGATTATCTGGCACATAGAAAGTAATGACACTCTCTGGGAGACTGAAGCTGTCAGTTTTACAGTTAGTTATTTTAAATAAAAGACATGCAAAGTGCAATCTAATGTATAAAAGACACACACACACCTTGGAGAAGCAAAGCAAAATCTGCCTTTTAAAAATATCACTAGGGATCTTGCAGTGCTGATCATTTTAGAATATCTCACCTGAGAGGTATTGAATATCAGGACCTAAGGGCCCAATTCTCAAAAACTTGCCAATATGAAAGAAATCATCAGCTTATTTTTTTACTGAGCACTATATTGTAAAGTAAATGTCTTTCCTTCACATAAAAAATATGTTCCCAAGGTAAAAATTGCCTTTAAAACTATCCCTGAGGGATAACATAAGGATGATTTTGTGGAGTGGAGCTTGGCCAAGCAGGAATATTGCTGCTGGGTAAAAGGTTTACGAACCAAACAATGAGGCCTATTTATCAAATGTCTGTCAGACCTGATCCGACAGTGCGGATCAGGTCCGACAGACATCGCTGAATGAGGAGAGCAATACGCTCTCAGTATTCAGCATTGCACCAGCAGCTCTTGTGAGCTGCTGGTGCAACGCCGCCCCCTGCAGACTCGCGGCCAATCGGTCACCAGCAGGGGGGTGTCAATCAACCCGATCGTAGTCGATCGGGTTGAATTGTGGCGATGTCTGTCCGCCTGCTCAGAGCAGGTGGACAGGGTTATGGAGCAGTGGTCTTTAGACTGCTGCTTCATAACTGCTGTTTCTGGCGAGCCAGAAACACAGGCCCTCAAGCTCCATTCGGAGCTTGATAGATAGGCCCCTAGTACTCCCATTACATTAACATGTGTCCATGTAGCCTAGACATTGATCAAATTGTGTGCGGAGGTGATTGAAGATAGCGCTACTCACTGTCAGGGTGCCAGGAATCAGTCTGAGACGAGAAGTGCAAAAATAATCACACCTTTATTAATAACAAAAAATAATAAAAAGTCCACAAGTCAAATAACAAGCCAGGAGTCAAAACCAGAGCTGGTAGTCAGATGAGCCGAGTCAGGAGCCAAAGCGAATAGTCAGACGAGCAGGAATCAGGAACAAGGAAAACAGCAGTGTCAGGAACAAGCCAGGGATCAGGAACCAGGAAGGACTTCAGGCAGCCAGGTAATACACAGGAACTCTCACAAACAGGTCTGAGACAACGCAAAGGCAAAGCATACTGAACAGAGGCCCTTTAAATAATAAGTGATGACATCACAATTCTGAGACTGCATCCTGTCTCATATGGATGATGCACACCAGTCTGGCCATAAAAGGAAGTTCAGGAAGTGAGCAGCATCCCCCACAATGCACCATAGTCAGGAAGAGAGGTGAGTAAAATGGCTGCCAGCAGCACATGGCAAACACAACAGGGAAAAAACCCTGACACTCACTTCAGTAGCCAAGATATTCAAAATATACCAGAGGTCAGAAATAAGAGTGGGGATTAGGGTTGACACTGCTATCTTGGGAGACTTGCTCATAAAGCAGACACAATCCTTGGCACGACAGGGCACAGACAGAGGTTTTCTACATTACATCTAACATATAAAAGTGGAGGTGAAGTAAGTGAGCCCTGAAATTATTTATATTTTCTGGGACATTTATGTCACATAGATCTGCCCAGCATCTGAACTTAAACCTGGCTATGAAAAACTGCATATTACATTACGAGACATGTTTTGCTATCAGCCTGAAAGGGTCTATATCACAAGCCCTATAACAATATGCTGACTCGCTGTGCAAGGGTATCCATGGTACACTACATCTTTATGACTGAATTACAACATAGTAACCTGATATATATTATTATGGACATTATATATATGTGTAACACACAAAGTTCCCAATGTTAAGGTCTGTGTTTGCAATCTGCAGGAAGATTTGTATTCACATTTAAGGAATCAGAAGATGTATGCTGTACATATATTAAAAGCTTAAAGGGACATGAAACCCAAAATTTTTCTTTCATGATTCAGATAGAGAATGCAATTTTAAACAACTTTCTAATTTACTTCTATTATCTAATTTGTTTCATTCTATTGGTATTATTTGCTGAAGTAACAGCAATGCACTACTGGTTTCTAACTGAAGACATGGGTGAGCCAATGACAATCTGTATATGTATTAAGCTACCAATCAGCAGCTAGAATCTAGGTTCTTTGCTGCTCCTGATCTTGCCTAGAAAAACATTTCAGCAAAGGATAACAAGAGAAGGAAGCAAATTAAATAATATAACTAAATTGGAAAGTTGTTTAAAATGGTATTCTCTATCTGAATCATGAAAGAATTTTTTTGGGTTTCATGTCCCTTTAAGTTTGGGACTCAAACACTCTAGATGAGTTCCACTTTAGCAAGGGATATTTGTAGATGTAATGATCAATCTTCTGCTATAGCTAGAAGGTGCTTAACAAGTATGCATGCCCTGTGAATAGGGGGAAAGATTGCAATATATTATTCAAACCAAGTTGCTTGACATATAGGGCAAGATTACAAGTGGCATGCTGTTTGGATGTACCACTCGCATTAAAAGTTCAAAGTAAACACGATCGCTTGAACGCAATTGAAGTTAACGTTAGTCTGGATTACACTGATAATAACACAATGTAATAAAAATTATTTTAAAAAATTGCACAAAAAGTTATAAGGGCTCAAAAATATGAGGTCTCAGGTGTTAGAAAAAAAAAGGTGGGTCGAGGCACTCAGTATGTATTAAAATAATATATTTTTTTTTTATATTATAAGCCCCATATAGCCCCACCTCCCCCACCCCCATGAGTAGGCTGACCATATTGCCGCTTTAAGAAGGAACACATATGAAAAATACATATGTGAGGGTTCTTATACAAAACCATTTCTTTAAACAGCCCTGAAAACAACCCTGACATATGTATTTTTCATATGTGTCCCTTTTTAAAGCGGCAATATGGTCAGCCTACCCATGAGGCTTCAAAGATGGCGATGCCCAGTGCATCATGGGGCTTCTGGGGGTGTCCCTAGCCTGCCTCATCATAGGGGCAGGCTAGGGTCATCCAATCTGAGCTTGCTCAATAATTTATTTTTAATAATAAAATATCCCATTTGTCTGATCATGTCAATATTTTGATCAGTGTGGATCTCCCTCCCTTTCCTCACTTGCATTTTTGTGGGAGAGAGAGATCTGTGTTTAGGAGAGAGAGATTTATCTAATATATTTGTTAAAAATTGTAAGACCCAAAGGTTCTTTTCAGAGCCATTAACCCCTAGCTTGCCAGCGATCACTTTAAATCACTGGCAGTAGCACAACTGCACTTTTTTGCTGTCTGTGCATTTTGTAGGGTTTCTTTTTTTTAGTATTTTTTTTTGCGAGACCCAAAGGCTCTTTTCAGAGCCATTTAGTTAATTTAGTTAATTTAAATTAAAATTTTGTGTTGATTTTTTTTTATATATATTTTTTTTCTGTTACAAATAATGTCACAGAGAATATATAGTGCTGAGGAGGCATATGCCACCCTTGCATCAGAGTCAGACACCTCTATGTCTGACTGAGACCCCAATTTTGACCCTGCCAAATGCTCAGATACAACATTAGATACAGTCTCAACTGATAGTGATGTATCTGTGGCTTCTAGCCCCCCTGCTAGCCCCCTTGCCAGAAAGAGACGTGTTGCTGCCTTTGCCGCTGAAGAGTGGGTAACGCCTCATCACCAGAGGCCAGATATCCCACCCTTCACAAAAAATCCTGGCATCAATATGGATGTTGCAGGATTTAGCCCCCAACAGTTTCTGGGGGTGTTTCTGGGTGATGATGTATTGGGGAACATTGTTGCCGAAACTAATTTATATGCCCATCAGTTTCGTGCTGCAAAGCCTGACTCATATTTGGCAAAGCAGCAATGGGCCCCCATCGATGTGCCAGAATTAAAAAAATTCAGGGCATTGACTATGCTGATGGGCATCATAAAGAACCCCTCTATTCGCTCCTACTGGAGCAGTAGCCCCATCTGCTTTACCCCCATTTTTTTCCCAGTGTATGTCGAGGAAAAGGTATGAAATGATTCTGCATTTCATGCACTTCAGCAACAACAACCTGTGCTCCCCTAGGGAGCATCCCAAATTTGACAGGCTGTATAAAATTCGCCCCCTGATTACCCACGTTGCTGCCAGTTTTGCAGAGGCTTATACAGCTGGAAGGAATATATATGTGGATGAATCCCTGATGAAGTATAAGGGAAGGCTGAGATTCAAGCAGTATATTCCTTCCAAGCTCTCCAGGTATGTGGTAAAGTTGTATAAGCTCTGTGAGAGCGAGACTGGGTATACATACTGGGTGTATGAGGGAAAGGATAGCCACCTTGACCCTCCAGGTTGCCCAGAACATATGGGAACCACTGTCAAGATTGTCTGGGACCTGATATTACCCTTGATGAACAAAGGGTACCATTTGTATTTAGATAATTTCTATACAAGTTCTCTTTATTTCAAGCTACTGTATTGGTTTGATACAGTAGCTTGCGGTACAATTAAAAAGAACCATGCAGGTTTCTCAGGACAACTTGCACACTCCCGGCAACAAAGGGGGGAGACCTTAGCTCTGCGCCAAGAGGAGCTGTTGGCACTTAAGTACAGATACAATAAGGATGTATACCTTCTTATCATCATGCACACAGAGAGGACTGTGGAGGTCTCTGTACATGGCAGAGCTGAGAGCATAATGAAGCCAGTGTGCATCAAGGCTTATAACCTGGGTGGGGTTGATCTGGCAGATCAGCTGCTGCAGCCCTACCTAATTATGCAGAAGACAAGGGCCTGGTACAAAAAGGTTGCAATTTACTTAATTCAGATTGCCACTCACAATGCTTTTTTGCTGTTCAAAAAAACAAACCCCGGAATGAAACAGACTTTTTTACAGTTTCAGCTACAGATCATTTCAGGGATTTTGTACCAAGATGCACCTGCTCCATGGGCAGTGATGGGAGAGAGCAGAGTTGGGGGCTACCCATTTTATTTTTTAAACCCCCCCATTTTTTTTTTATTTTTTTTTTTTGGTTATGTTCACTGTTACAGTTTTTTTTTTTTTTTTTTTTTTTACTTTTATTGTGCCAGATTTTTACATTTCATTTCACTACTCTATTTTTTATAAGTTCTAAAATTGGTCTGTATTTTACCAAAACCCCTGTCAAATCTATGCATGAGGGCATGGGTGTACTCAGGGGGCCTTGCAGAAAACAATCAGGAGTGTTTTTTTTTTTTGCAATAACTGACAACAGGCTCTCCTAAATCATTGTCAAAAAGCAATGTGTGTATAAAAATGAAAATTGAAGAATTACCACCATACACTTTCTCCAATTTTTTTTGGCTAAAACGGTTGCATCACACCACACCATATACAATACCTTGGAGTGTCAACATTTCAAATATATACACTTTCATGGCAATAAATAAATAAAAGTCATAAAATTGTAACAGAACCTTCCCAAAATCCTGGCAAACCTATGCATGGGGGGCATAGGTGTACTCGAGAGGTCTTGCAGTTGCAATAACTTACAACAAGAGCTCCTAAATCATAGTAAAAAAGCAATGTGTGTGTAAAAATGAAAATTGAATAATTACAACCATACACTTTCTTCATTTTTTTTGGCTTAAAACGGTTGCATCAAAGACATCAAAGCACTCCATACAAAATACTTAGGGGCCCATTTATCAAACTCCGTATGGAGCTTGAGGGCCCGTGCACTGAGGAGGCGGACAGAGATTGCGCAATTCAACCCAATACGATTGGGTTGATTGAGACCCCCTGCTAGCGGCTGATTGGCCATGAATATGAATCTGCAGGGGCGGCGTTGCACCAGCAGTTCACAAGAGCTGCTGGTGCAATGCTGAATGCAGAGAGCGTATTGCTCTCCGCATTCAGCAAGGTCTGTCGGACATGATCCGCATTTTTTTTCTTTCATTAATCAGATAGAGCATGTAATTTTAAGCAACTTTCTAATTTACTCCTATGATCAATTTTTCTTTGTTTTCTTGCTTTCTTTATTTGAAAAAGAAGGCATCTAAGCTAAGGAGCCAGACAATTTTGGTTCAGTACCCTGGACAGCACTTGTTTATTGGTGCTGTCCAATCAGCAAGGACAACCCAGGTTGTGAACCAAAAACTGGCCAGCTTCTCAACTTACATTCTTGCTTTTCAAATAAAGATAGCAAGAGAATAAAGAAAAATTGATAATAGGAGTAGGAATAGAAAGTTGCTTAAAATTGCATGTTCTATCTGAATCATGAAAGAAAGCAAAAATGGGTTCAGTGTCCCTTTAACTAAAATTACAAGTCATAAAATTGTTACAGAACCTTTCCAAAATCCTGGCAAGCCTATGCATGGGGGCAGGGCCGCCACTAGAAATTTTGGGGCCCCTGACTCAACCATTGATCGGGGAACCCCCCCCCCCTCCTTTGACATGTGCAATTTTTGACCAAGTGACTAAAACGTATATGCACTTTATTCTTAATTGTCTATTTAAACTTGGAAATGTTGTAAAGGTAGTAACATACACAGACACACAGACACACTCATACACTGAAACACACAAACACACTCACACATAAGGATTCACATATAGACACTTTAGCAGACACACAAAGAAACACACTCAGACACAGACACCCAAACAGACACTTAGCACTTGTTTACATTGACCTGACAAGTAATGAGGTAAACTACAGTTTTGTAAAAAAAAAAAAAAAAGGAGATTTAGGAAAACAAAATATGGAGTTCTGATTATCTTTTTGTAAAGGAAGATGACAACTAAATTATGACAACAGCATGCAGTGGCTGAAAGGAAGGGCCCTGAACTGCCTAAACAATAATTTAAAGGTTAAATGGTGGATTGGTTACTTCCGGAAAGGTCTTGTTAGTCTCAAAGTCTGTAGAAAGATGTGAATAATTAGTAGTAAGGTCAAAATGTCCTAAAAAGGAACAGACAATGGACACACACACACACACAAACTCAAACTTGCACATACACCCAAGGAAACACCAACAGATATAGCCTCAGAAAACACACAAAGACATACACACACACACACAGACACCCACAGAAAACACACAAAGACATACGCACACAGAGAGACAACCACATAAAAAACACAGAAAGACATACATACACACACTCTCACTGAGACATCCACAGAAAACACACAGACATACACACACCCTCACAGAGACACCCACATAAAACACACACCCTCACAGAGACATCCACAGAAAACACAGACATACATACATACACACACACACACAAACACCCTCACAGAGACATCCACAGAAAACACAGACATACACACCCACCCTCACAGAGGCATCCAGAGAAAATACACAAAGCCAAACATACACACACCCTCACAGAGACACCCACAGAAAAAGCTCAAAGACATATGCACACACCCTCACAGACATCCACAGAAAATGCACAAAGACATACACACCCACCCTCACAGAGAGACCCACAGATAAAAAATACATACACACTCATAGAGACACAAACCAAAGCACAAAGACATAAACACAGACACCCACAGAAACACTCACAGGAGGAAACATTTATGCACCTTGCATCCCCTATCTCAACAGTGTGTGACATGCATGATAAAAAAATGTTTAGAAATTAAGAGATCACTTTTTAAAGAATCATATTTGTAAATGTGCAAACAAAAATAATTCTGTGAATTCAAATTTGTACATTAATTAACTGGGTAGATGGCTAGATGAAGAAAAATACCTTTAAAAGGTTGACATGTTTGTTTGTTTGTTTTTTCCCCATTTTCCCCAACCAAGACACAACTTCAAATATAGTGTACAAATTTTCCTAGCTGTCAGCTGTACTTATGGATTTTGAAAATGCTGTACTCTATATGGTCTTGGTGGGACCATACGCTGTGGTACTCATATCATTAGATCTGGTTAAATGCAGGATTTAGGCTTGTTGGTATGTATTTCAAAATTAAGCTGTAGTGTAAAGTGAACAGTTTTAAGTTAACCTGTCTCATTTCAAACACTGAGCAATCTTAGTCTGAGAGTATAACATTTTATGCAGATGTAAAAATCTTAGATAAAATGCCTCCTTGCATCTGGAAAGTCCTTGCATAAAGGGGCAGTAAACTGGAATGTTTTTTATATATATATATATATATATATATATATATATATATATATATATATAATGCATATCTGCCAAAAGGGCATCTACCATTTGTGTATTGAGGAGGAAACATTTCTGCATGGTTTTAAATATAGAATTTCTACAGCATTGTCAAATAATCATAAATACACTGCTGCTAAAAAATTTGTTTTTATGGACCCCTAGCCCCACCAAACAACTACTACCACACTGAAGTTACTTACAATCCAAAATTGCACAAATTGCACAAAGAAATAAAAAACATTTGCTAAGTAAGTACTACCTCCTCTGCAAATGAAAGTGATCTGCCGTCTAACTCAGGCACACATTGTACAAAGTGCCAAGTCTGTCTCACACTGTGCATAGTGGTTTAGTGCACACTAAGAAATCCTCTCAAATGCTAATACTTTACTCCTTGTAATAACATTTCCCATGCTCAATTAGCACTCTGCTGTAGTACCCACTGGTGGCTGCCCAAATTAAAAAAAATTGCCTCATGGGGCCCCCCTGGCTCATTGGGCCCCTGACAGGAGTCACCCCTGTCGCCCCCTGATGGCAGCCCTGCATTCGGGGCATAGGTGTACTCAGGAGGTCTTGCAGAAAACAACCTGGAGTGTTTTCTTGCAATAACTTACAACAGGCTCTCCTAAATCATAGCCAAAAAGCAATGTGTGTGTAAAAATAAAAAAATACCATCACACACTTTCTCCATTTGTTTTGGCTAAAACAGTTGCATCAAAGGCATCAAAACACTCCATATACAATACCTTGTGGTCTCAACTTCTGAAATATATGCATGTTTATGGCGAGCAAATAAATTAGAGTATGTAAAAAGGCCCCCCAAAAGAAGATAGTCAAAGAAGATATGTTAAATTTAAAAAAAATCACAAACACATGTAAGAAGTTTGCCATTGCAAACCCCAAACAACCCAACAAACCTATGCATAGGTGGTATCACTGTACTCAGGATATGTTGTTGAACACATATTGAGGTGTTTTTTGTCATTAACACATAACAGGAACTGAAAATCCATGCCTAAAGTACAATGAGTGTGAAAAATAACACAAACAAATGACTACCCAAACGTTTGACAAAGACTGGTGGTTGAATTAGTGCATGGAAAGTGTTAAAATACCAACATTTCAAATACCCTAGGGTGTCTACTTTTCAAAAATATATGGTTTGATGAGGGTAAATTACACTGGCCTGCTTCAGAAATGTCCCAAATTGGACATGGGTGCATGATGACAGATGTGAAAATTCCAAGTTGGAAAACTGGGATGCGCCCCCTAAAAATAAGGCCTTTTTAGCCCCCAGCGAACTTTTAGTCCCCAGCGAACCCTATCGCTAATTTAAAAAAAAAAAAAAAAAATAGTTTGGAAATAGGAAACTGCTACTTGTACTTATTGCCCTATAACCTGCAAAAAAAGCAAAGAACATGTAAACATTGGGTATTTCTAAATTTAGAAACTATTTAGCATGGGTGTTTTTTGGTGGTTGTTGATGTGTAACAGATTTTGGGGGTCAAAGTTAGAAAAAGTGTGTTTTTTTCCATTTTTTCATCATATTTTATAAAAAGAAATTTATAGTAAATTATAAGATATGATGAAAATAATGGTATCTTTAGAAAGTCCATTTAATGGCGAGAAAAACGTTATATAATATGTGTGGGTACAGTAAATGAGTAAGAGGGAAATTACAGCTAAACACAAACACTGCAAAAATGTATAAATAGCCCTGGTCCCAAACGGACAGAAGTGCTGTGGTTCACTAAGGGGTTAAAAGTATATAAAACCCAAACTTTTCTTTCATGATTCAGGTAGAGCATGCATTTTTTAACAACTTTTGGATATACTTCTATTATAAAATGTTTTTCATTTTATTAGTATCCTTTGTTGAAAAGCAGAACTGTAAGATAGAAGTGTGCACGTGTTTGCAGTACTACATGGCAGCAATTTTGCAAGAATGTTATACATTAGCAAGGGCACTAGATAGCAGCACTATTTCCTGTCATGTAGTTCTCCAAACATGTGCATGCTACATTTCTAGATATCTCTTCAACAAAGAATAAGATAAGAAAACAACGCAAATTTGATAATAGAAGTAAATTGGAAACTTTTTTTTTAAATTGTATGTTTTGTCTGAATCTTGAAAGGAAAAATGTGGGTTTCATGGCACTTTGAGATAGAACTGGCCCATCTGCCAAAATACAGATTACAGATAAAGGATAGCGAGTTGAAATTTGTGGGAGACTCTGAACAATTTGTTGGATTCAGTTTCCGCACAGACTAATGTACAAGAGTCCAACATATAGAGGCCTATTTATGAAATGTCTGTCGGACCTGATCCGACAGTATGGATCAGGTCCGACAGACATCGCTGAATGCGGAGAGCAATACGCTCTCCGTATTCAGCATTGCACCAGCAGCTCTTGTGAGCTGCTGGTGCAACCCCGCCCCCTGCAGACTCGAGGCCATTGGGCCGCCAGCAGGTGGTGTCAATCAACCCGATCGTACTCGATCAGGTTGAATTCCGGCGATTCCTGTTCGCCTCATCAGAGCAGACGGACAGGGTTATGGAGCAGCGGTCTTTAGACCGCTGCTTCATAACTGGTGTTTCTGGCGAGCCTGCAGGCTCGCCAGAAATACGGGCGTCAAGCTCCATTCAGAGCTTGATAGATAGGCCCCATAGTCTCTTTAATGTAAATTGTAGGATATGGATAACAGAGTCGGTGGAACAACTTAAGAATACATTGGATTCCAGAGTCTGTTTCAAACTCTCCTCTAGATAACTTTATCCAAGGGCTAGTGGAACAGATGAGATTGCACTCCAGTATTTAGACAAAAGTGAAGAACTTTATTATAGCTATAACATACAGCAATGTTTTTGGCTCCTGCCCCTTCAACTATTGCACCAATTATTTCTTGTTTGTCATACACTAAGCACTGGCAGTGAAATGCCTGATAATTCAAATAAAGGTAATCAAATTAAATTCCCTATTCAGGCCTTTTGTATACATAGTATTTCATTTCCATATCTGTTTGGCCTCTTTGTATAGTAAGCATCTCAATCTATCCCCAGGTTAATAGATGATTAGTCCTGATCATTGTGTGGAAAAGAAGGCGCATCATATGCTCTACACCTGAAGACATACAGTCTGTCTGTAAGGATCTCAATATCCAGCTTCCAGAAGAAGGAGACACTTATTCCTCCAACACGGAACAAACAACTGAAGGCAGCTCCACTCCTCTCCCACAAATGAAAGAATGGCAGCAAGTCCAGCAAAAGAGGACACGCAAACATCTATCTGCTTCACAAACCCAAGTATCCAAGAAGGGTTGAGTCTTGATCTTCCTATGATATTCTTTTAAAGTTTTGAAAAATGTGCTACCTTTCATTAGCCACAAAGTTTGAGTGCTGATCAGAGATCACAGATCATATTTGTACTCAGTTATTTAGTAGATTGGTTATAGCAATTTTTATCCTGCATTTATATATTGCTTAGAAGGAAATATAGGCTGCTCTAGCTATAAGGACATGAAGATATGGTGGTATCTCACTGAATCCTTCATAACATTTGTTATGTAATAGTTCTCAACCAGTTGGAAGATTAGTTCTCCTTTTCTTTTTGTGATATGTTAACCTTTTCTTTTACAGTTTTTGGAAAATGTATCCCTTGTTCTTTGAAGTTTCTGTTATTGTATAGTTATATGTACTTAATTTATTTCTCAATACAAAAAATATGTTGGTTGTCAAAATTGTTATGTACAGCACCAATATTACTGACCTATTATGAATAATAACACACAGCAGGATCTTATCATTGTAATACAAAACTCAAAAGGTTTAAATTGTCCCAATACAAGCAGAATGGCCATTTTAGACCTTTAAAAAGAGGGGGGGGGGGTCATATCTTAATGCTCCAAGAAACACATTTTAAATCTAAACACATCTCCAAATTTTTCTCCCCACATTACCCTCAGCAACCCACTTAAAAAATAAATGGAGCTAGCATCCTGATACATAAATCCATTTCATTCATGAAAATACATATAGAATCTGACAAAGAAGGAAGGTATTTATGTGTCACAGTTCTTCCCTTTGTAAAACCAATCACCCTATTAAATCTTTATGCTCCTAATAAACATCAGGGTAGGTTTATTAATTTGGTTACAAACTCAATTATCATCCATGCTAGAGGTGCCTTGATAATAGCTGGAGATCTAAACACCCCACTAAATCCTTCTATAGACTGCACTAATCCAGACACAAGAATTAAAACTCCACGACACATGGAGATACATAAATCCTCAAAAAAAAAGATTTAACTTTCTTTTCCCACCCGAATCAAAATTACTCCAATCTCGACTATATATTAGTTGAACATATAGGTCTATCTTATATCAAACATGGTCAGTTCATTCCCTAGTTGCACGCACAATTAGCTGGCCTTCAGCTGCTCTTAAAGCGTATCATTGGAAATTAGATGAGACTTTATTGCTTGAGAAGACTCGGATTAAAATTTGCTAAACATATAAAGTCTTATTTCTCCATTAATGATACTCCAGATGTTAACATAGCTAACCTCTGGAAAGCTCATAAAAGCACCATCAGATAAGAATTTATTAAGACCAAAGCCCAAATAAACAAAACAAAAGAGAAGAATTATTCTCCTTGGCTAAAGAAATAGCAGAATTAGATTGTCTTCACAATAATTCCCCTAATGACACCTAAATACTTGAGAATCTAATGAATAAAAGAGACCAAATGAACAAGATTCTACACATAAAATCTCAAAGACAAATGCTGTTTTTTCAACAGGCCTTTATATAGGGAAGGCAACAAGTCGGGGAAATTACTTGCTAAGGCTTTAAAAAAACAACAACAAAAAACATATATTCACTCCATCAAGTCCACACAAGGCAGACAATCTGAAGATACACATGCTATTGCAGAATAATTTAAATTCTTTTATCATAAATTATACAACCTGTTTCCAAACAGAAATAACCAATCTCACCTTCAGCTTAGTCAGCAATACTTAGACAATATTCATTTTCCCTAATTAACATCAGAACATAAAGAAATGTTGGATCAGTTAATTCAACCCACAGAAGTCGTAGAAGCAATACAAAATCTAAAACAAAATAAAGCTCCAGGCCCAGATGGATTCTCTGGTCTATATGATAAAACCTTTTTCAAAATATCTTATTCCTTACCTAACGTCTCTATTCAATTCTATT
Organism: Bombina bombina; assembly: GCF_027579735.1. Classification (NCBI taxonomy): domain Eukaryota; kingdom Metazoa; phylum Chordata; class Amphibia; order Anura; family Bombinatoridae; genus Bombina; species Bombina bombina. The sequence continues at coordinate 1,083,219,652 of NC_069499.1, read as the reverse complement.
TCTGAGGATTTACCATTTCCAGATACTATGCTTCAAGCGAATATCTCTGTATTGGCTAAACCAGGCAAACCTCCAAATACCCCAGCCAACTTCAGACCAATTTCCCTACTAAATACTGACTTAAAACTTTATGCCAAAATTCTAGCATCCAGAATAAACAAAATTATCCCTCAAATAATTAATCAGGATTCAAGTAGGCATAGAGAGGCAAAAGATAACACAGTCAAAATTCTTAATCTCCTTGAACATATCACCTCAACGGAAACCTCAGCCATTTCCCTGTCCACTGACTCCGAAAAGACATTTGACTGGCTAGACTGGACTTACCTATACTCAACGCTAATTTATTTCAATTTCCCCATATCATTTATACAAAAAAATTCTTGCACGTTACTCCAACCCAACAGCACAGGTAAAGGTTAATGGTACACTATCTGAGGCATTTGAAATCCAAAATGGCTCCCACCAGGGCTGCCCCCTCTCACCTCTATTATTTATTCTTTCATTAGAACCTTTAGCAATCAAGATCAGGGCAAACAAGCAGATTCAGGGGATTGAGATAGGACAACAAAACCACAATTTAGCCATATATGCTGATGACCTATTATTAACTCTTATGAATCCTCTAAACTCTTTACGATATACACTTGCGGAACTATCCCACTTCGGAAACATATCTATTTTTTCTGTTAATATGTCAGAATATCTCTCATTAACCTGTCACAGCAAATACTAGATGATATTAAAATCTCATTGTCCACTTAAACTGCAAACAAAATATTTTAAATACCTAGGTATTCATATAATTCATAAATCGAACCTACATAAATATAATTACGGGAACTTAAATACAGAATTTCAATCTCTAACCTCTTCTTGGCTGCTGAAAAATATATCCTGGTCTGGTAGGATACAGACTGAAAAAATGATATTACTTCCTAAAGCATTCTATATTCTTGAGACAGTCCCCATACAAGGCATATCAAGAGAAATTGATATTTGAACGACTATGTCTAGCTTCGTAGGCCACCATGTATTAAAAAAACACTATATACAAACTACTGAAAAAAGGTGGCTTGGGTGTCCCACATCTCCGTTCCTATAAGTTAGCAGTCTCTCTCCAAAGAGTTACTGATTGGTGTAAGTATGAGAAAGAAAACTCTAAAAGATGGGTTCAGATAGAAACTTTAATGTCAATAGCTAAACACTTGGGTAAAATTTGTTGGAACCCTTCTTTTCACAACAAACAACTATATCCTCCTCCTCCTCCATAACTAACGAGACATGGACTGACTGGATGTTCATTCTTAAGTCATTTAGCAAAATCTTAACTAAATATTCACCCCTCATCACACTTCTGCATAACCCCTGAATTTCCACCGGGCCTAAAAGCTGTGACCTCTTCGGACATAACACTAGAGGTCTTTATACCTATATATTTGATAACGGACAGAAACAACTTAAAGACCAAACAACATTAAGACTCTTTAGAACTTCCATTTATTTCATCTTGGTTCCGATACCATCAGATAAGACACTTTATATTTTCACATTGATTTAAAAAAGATATTCTTCGACCCCTTACTATGTTTGAACAAATGTGTATCTCCAAAGAGAATGCACACAAAGTAGTGTCCACTTTATATAAGTCTGTCTTAGCAAACAATTTTACACATCTTCCCACTTATACCGGGGAATGGGACAGGGAATTGAATACAAACACATCACCTCAAGACTGGTCTATTAGATTTGGGAAGTTAATGCAATCAGCTCATTCCTCACATGCGAAAGAAACTAACATTAAAATCATGAGGAGATGGTATCTAACTCCAGCTAAAATTAAACACATATACAGAAAGCCTTCTGGGCAATGTTGGAGAGGGTGCTCCCAGGAAGGACACGAGACATACAGTATATGGTGGGACTGCACACCCATTAAATTATACTGGTCAAAATATTTGAATGCATTAATGTAGTTCTATAAACACAATTAATTCCTAATCCTGAAATGACCCTGTTATACCATCCTAACCAAATTACATGTAAACTAAGAAAACATATTTTTCAAATAATGCGTAAATGGATAGTCTAGTCAAAATTAAACTTTCATTATTAAGACAGAGCATGCAATTTTAAGCAACTTTCTAATTTATTCCTATAATCACATTTTCTTTGTTCTCTTGGAATCTTTATGTGAATGTAAACTTAGGAGCCAGACCATTTTTGGTTCAGCACCTGGGTAGCGATTGCTGGCTACATTTAGACACCAATCAGAAAGTGCTACCCAAGTGCTGAACCAAAAATGGGCTGGCTCCTATGCTTACATTCCTGCTTTTTTTAAAAAAAAAAAAGATAGCAAGAGAACAAAGAAAATTGATAATAGGAGTAAATTAGAAAGTTGCTTAAAATTGCATGCTCTATCTGTATCATGAAAGTTTAATTTTGACTAGACTATTCCTTTAATGCAGCAAAACAATTAATTACAAGATATTGGAAATCCACAAAGATCCCTACAACCACTGAATGGAAAAACCTATTTAATAAAAACTTAATATTAGAGAGATTCTATTATCTAAAATTAGGGAAATTGTCCTTTTTCCATGATATTCAATTCCTTTGTGAATTATTTATATATAGCGACAACTAGATACATACAATCATACGATAAGTTTACTCCTGTTACATAACTCACCCAGCTGGGACCATAAGGCTTAGCAGTCAACTTTACTATGCATTGAGTAGGTTTTTAGATGCATTTTATTCTATGTTGTTAATGGTTATTTGATTTTTTGTAAAATTTAGTTCTTCTTTTGTTGTTAAAGGCTGGCGATGATATGTAATTAGATACATCTTTATGTTAAGCTATAGCGACTTTTTGGAATCTACAGTCTGCAGTCTTTCATAAATTACAAAATGGTAATTGCTATGCCTCCATTACAGAATATGGATTGTTAATTGGTTGAAATTACCAAGGACTAAGCAAAGATTTGAAGAATATGTACAATATAAACTGTATTCAGACGACTAAAGAGACAAAGGGGCCTATTTATAATTGTGCGAGCGGACATGATCCGATATTGCGGATCATGTCCGCTGCACATTGATAAATACCGATAGTATGCCCTGTCAAACATTCATCATTGCACCAGCAGTTCTTGTGAACTGCTGGTGCAATGCCGCCCCCTGCAGATTCGCTAGCAGGGAGTGTCAATCAACCCGATCGTATTGGATCGGGTTGATTTCTGTCCGTCGCCTCAGAGCAGGTGGACAGGTTATGGAGCAGCGATCTTTAGACCGCTGCTTCATAACTTCTGTTTCCGGCGAGTCTGAAGGCTTGCCGGAAATACGGGGCATCAAGCACCGTATGGAGCTTGAAAAAAAATATGCCCCAATGACCATCCTCAGAACAGTCATACATTGTTGTCAGCCATATTAATCAATGTAACGTGCCTTTAAGCATTTTGTTATGTCAAAAAACTCAATAAAAATGAAAAAAAAAAATAAAACTAAAACAAATCAGATGATATAATTATGACTAAAACTAAATGGCATTTTAGTCAAAAGACCATGGGGGACATTTAATAAGCAGTGGATGCTGCTTTCTCCACCCCAATTTTCCGGATTGCCATAAACATAAGTTAAGGAGCAGCGGTCCAACACTTAGTAAATTCACCCCATGACTAAAACTAAATCAAAATTTGCTGTCAAAATTAACACTGCAGTTAACACAAACGGGATGAATAACCCAAATAGAAAATATAATAATGCCCTTAGAGACTTTCTTGAAAAGAAAGGAGACATGGGCCTCTAGTAATCAAGCCGTCAACCGCAAATAAGCTGGAATTCCGCAGCGTATTTGTGGCGAGGCTGATTCGCCATAGTTATTAAGCCCTACAGATCGGCAAAAGTAGAATCTAGTGACATAACCTACGATCCGCCGGACTCTGTCCGACACAGAACGATGGTTACGTCACTCCAGATGTTCCGAACGCAAGTTCGGCACAATCTGACTACTTTTGGAAGTTATCAAAGAACAACCAGGTATGCTCGCCACTATTCCGGCCCAGAGTACCTGGTGTTCAATCCCTTAGGAGTCAATAGGAGTCTAACAGCAGCGAGAGCTCATGTTCGCTGCTGCCCGATATCCCATTGATTTCTATGGGAAGTGTCTGCACCTAATACCCTAACATGTACCCCGAGTCTAAACACCCCTAATCTAACCCCCTACACCGCCACCACCTACTTTATACTTATTAACCCCTAAACCGCCGCTCCCAGACCCCGCCGCAACTATAATAAATATATGAACCCTTAAATCGCCGCTCCCGGACCCCGCCGCCACCTACATTATACCTATTAACCCCTAATCTGCCACCCCCTATACCGCCGCCACCTACATAAAGTTATTAACCCCTATCCTGCCGATCCCGGACCCCGCCGCAAATAAATGAATTGTTTAACCCCTAAACCGCTGCACCCGGAGCCATCTGCCACCTACATTATATTTATTAACCCCTAATCTGCCCCCCCCTACACCGCCACCACCTACAGTACATTGATTAACCCCTAATCTACCCCCCTACACCGCCGCCAATATATTAAATGAATTAACCCCTAAACCTAAGTCTAACCCTAACCCTAACACCCCCCTAACTTAAATATTATTTAAATTAATCTAAATAAATATTCCTATAATTAAATAAATGAATCCTATTTAAAACTAAATACTTACCTGTAAAATAAACCCTAAGATAGCTACAATATAACTATAATTACATTGTAGCTATTTTAGGGTTTATTTTACAGGCAACTTTGTATTTATTATAACTAGGTACAATAGCTATGAAATAGTTATTAACTATTTAATAACTACCTAGCTAAAATAAATACAAAATTATCTGTAAAATAAATCCTAACCTAAGTTACAATTACACCTCACACTACACTATCATTAAATAAATTAAATTAATTAACTACAATTACCTAACATTAAATAAAATTAACTAAAAATAACTAAAGTACAAAAAAACCCTCTAAATTACAGAAAATAATTTTATTTTTCAAGAAGTTTAAACTAATTACACCTAATCTAAGCCCCATAATAAAATAAAAAAGCCCCCCAAAATAATAAAATTCCCTACCCTATACTAAATTACAAATAGCCCTTAAAAGGGCTTTTTGTGGGGCATTGCCCCAAAGTAATCAGCTCTTTTACCTGTAAAAAAAAGAAATACAACCCCCCCAACATTAAAACCCACACACCCAACCCTACTCTAAAACCCACCCAAACCCCCCTTAAAAAAACCTAACACTAACCCCTTGAAGATCACCCTACCTTGATACGTCTTCACCCAGCCGGGCACAAGTGGACCTCCAGAGTGGCAGAAGTCTTCATCCGATCAGGGCAGAAGAGGTCCTCCAGACAGTAGAAATCTTCATCCATGCAGCATCTTCTATCTTCATCCTTGCAGAGTGGAGCCATCTTCTATCCAGCCGACGCCGAGCCATCCTCTTCAATCGAAGTACTAACACTGAATGAAGGTTCCTTTAAATGACGTCAATCCGATTGGCTGATCCAATCAGCCAATAGAATGCGATTGACCTTGCATTCTATTGGCTTATTGGATCAGCCAATCGGATTGAACTTCAATCCGATTGGCTGATTACATCAGCCAATCAGATTTTTCCTACCTTAATTCCGATTGGCTGATAGAATCATATCAGCCAATCGGAATTCAAGGGACGCCATCTTGGATGACGTCATTTAAAGGAACCTTCATTCAGTGTTAGGACTTCAATTGAAGAGGATGGCTCCGCATCGGCTGGATAGAAGATGGCTCCGCTCCGGAAGGATGAAGATAGAAGATGCCGCATGGATGAAGATTTCTACCATTTGGTGTACGTCTTCTGCCAGGATCGGATGAAGACTTCTGTCCCTCTGGAGGTCCACTTGTGCCCGGCTGGGTGAAGACGTCTCAAGGTAGGGTGATCTTCAAGGGGTTAGTGTTAGGTTTTTTTAAGGGGGGTTTGGGTGGGTTTTAGAGTAGGGTTGGGTGTGTGGGTGGTGGGTTTTAATGTTGGGGGGTTGTATTTTTTTTAGTTACAGGTAAAAGAGCTGATTACTTTGGGGCAATGCCCCGCAAAAAGCCCTTTTAAGGGCTATTTATAATTTAGTATAGGGTAGGGAATTTTATTATTTTGGGGGGCTTTTTTATTTTATTAGGGGGCTTAGATTAGGTGTAATTAGTTTAAACTTCTTGTAATTTTTTTTATTTTCTGTAATTTAGAGGTTTGTTTGTACTTTAGTTATTTTTAGTTAATTTTATTTAATGTTAGGTAATTGTAGTCAATAAATTTAATTTATTAAATGATAGTGTAGTATTAGGTGTAATTGTAATTTAGGTTAGGATTTATTTTACAGGTAATTTTGTATTTATTTTAGCTAGGCAGGGCCGGACTGGGAATAAAAAGCAGCCCTGGAAAAATATAAAGACCAGCCCTATTTTCTGTTGAGTCGGTAGAATGCACATGCCCCATTTTTCTCAAAGGGGATTACTGGGACACTCCTTCCCCAATATTTTTTTCAGAATTAAATTATATTACTTTGTATTAAATAAAAATGTCAGATTGATGTTATATAGGCCCCCTACAACCCAGTTGCATCCATTAGTTAGCCCTTTAAATTGTAGCTTTCCAGCCCCAGCTGCTGCAGCCCACCGGGAAATCTCCTGGTATCCTGGTAGGCCAATCCAGCCCTGTAGCTAGGTAGTTATTAAATAGTTAATAACTATTTAATAGCTATTGTACCTTGTTAAAATAAGTACAAAGTTGCCTGTAAAATAAAAATAAACCCTAAAATAGTTACAATGTAATTATTAGTTATATTGTAGCTATCTTTTGGTTTATTTTACAGGTAAGTATTTAGTTTTAAATAGGATTCATTTATTTAATTATAGGAATATTTATTTAGATTAATTTAAATAATATTTAAGTTAGGGGGGGTGTTAGGGTTAGGGTTAGACTTAAATTTAGGGGTTAATTCTTTTAATATATTGGCAGCGGTGTAGGGGGGTAGATTAGGGGTTAATTAATGTACTGTAGGTGGCGGTGGTGTAGGTGAAGGCAGGATAGTGGTTAATAAATGTAATGTAGGTGGCGGATGGCTCCGGGTGCGGAGGTTTAGGAGTTAAACAATTAATTTATTTGCGGCTGGGTCCGGGATCGGCAGGATAGGGGTTAATAACTTTATGTAGGTGGCGGCGGTATAGGGGGCGGCAGATTAGGGGTTAATAGGTATAATGTAGGTGGTGGTGGGGTCTGGGAGCGGGGGTTTAGGGGTTCATATATTTATTATAGTGACGGCGGGGTCCAGGAGCGGCAGTTTAGGGGTTAATAGGTTTATTTAGGTGTGGGGGCTCCGGGAGCGGCGGTATAGGGGGTAAACCAGTATAGTATAGTGTGGGTGCTTAGTGACAGGCTAGCAAGAAAGCGAGCAAGAAAGAAAGTGAGATTGATAACTGTCAGTTAACAACAGTCCGCTGCTCATCGCACCGTACTTGGTGCGCAACTTTTTGACAGCTTTCTTGATAACTTTGGTGAACGTATTCAGGTCCACGGCGGCGATGTTAGGCGAGCTTAGGCGAGCGTATTGGGGCCGGCGAATGAAGGTAAGTAGACACATTTATAACTAGAGGCCATAGTATTTTCACAAATAACCTATTTCATAAAGAGTGTGGAGCCAAAAACCTTCCATTGCAAATTTGGGGAATTATTTTATGCTTCTAATATAGGGAACATTAATGGGGTGGGCAATTTGATTAAACATAATATCCCCTCCCAACTGCTTCATAAAGTCAAAGACAAATTGGGTAGATTTATTAACTTGGTTGGTCATATATAAAATAAGGCCATTACATCAGTTAATGCTTATGCACCCAACAACAGTGTTTTTGGGTCCTAACATTTAACATTACATAAAAAAGAATATTAGTTTTAAAAGATACATTAGCAAAAGAAAATGAAGAAAATTAGCAAAATGAGTGATAAGTAAGAAGAGATAAATCAACATTTTCATTCAGTGAACATCTTTGTTTAACAAAGAGAGATTGTTCCAATTTCCCAAAAAACCCAGATTACTTGCATTAAAGCTAAAATGTTAATTTCCATATGCATGAAACTGTGGCAGAGATTTCAGATAGAAAAGTTTGCACTTCAAATGCACTAGTGCCATAAAGTGACAAAAATGTATTAAATTGCCATTTAGTTTCAGATGATATAAAACCAAAGACTATGAAACTATTCAAATCTTGTCACTCACGCTGATATGAAATATAGAATTAAATAATATGTGTAATAATGGCTATAAGTCTGCTGTCCGAAGACATTATTTGCAGGCTAATGGCTGACAATATTCATAGATTTAGCAGTAGTACCCAAAGGCATGACATAACAATAAAGTTTTGTTACTGTGATGGAACACTGTAAGATTATAGTGACAGGATTTTCCAGAAGAAAAGATTTATGTCCTAATCAGACCTTACTATGGTTTTATATTTAACTGTTTGGAAATAGTATTAAAATCCTGTGAAATAACACTGTCTTTTTAGGATAATCAATGACATTAACATTTAAATTCACAATAATGATATAGTTTTAATATTAACATTATATAGCATTTTAAAATTACAAATTGAGGGAGTAATTTTTAGATGAAATCATGATATGAATTGCAACTAGTCTGGTGTGCACTGAATATTTTCTAGGCCGAAGAAAGGCCAAAGCTTAATCTTGTGTTTCTGTGTGTGTTTGTGTGAATTAGTAGACCGGAGATAGAGAAGAAAGAAAGACATTTAAGAGATTGACTAGAGTTAGGAAAAAGACTAGATATATCTAGGTGGCTTGTTATGTATTTTCTAATATGGAAGAGGGAGGAAATGTGATACGATTTTGACCTTTGTGTATCTGTCAAACACAAAATTGACAGCACCACTCTCTTAAATATAAAAAAAAAAGGTAAAAAAATAATATATTTTTTTTGTTGAAATATAGAGATAAAGCACTGTGTTTAGGCATGGGTAACAAAAAATATCCAGAAACCCTACACCAAGATCATGAGTCAGAACTAGGAACAAACATAATTATGGTGAGGACCCATGCTGAGCATTAGCAATCACTACAACAGTAACTATCTAACAAGAGAGCAATGCTTACAGTGATATTAAACAATATGATAGAAACTAAAATATACTTTAATTATTTATTTTGTCCCTTTTTCCTGTAATTTAACTTTAAAAATGGTTAGTTTTCTAAACTCCATTGAGTCTATATAAATATATAAATGACAATTAGTAAGCAATAAAATATACTGTCTAAAGAAAGCTGTGGAACATAGGATTATCTAAAAAGATTTCGACACAATCTTTTTTCACAAAGAAAAATAGAAAATTAGTTTAAACATGGCGCCTCCCATTTACTTTATTGAAACGATACTACTTTATTATTATTATTATTATTATTCTTTATTTATAAAACGTCAACAGATTCCGCAGCGCTGCCCATGGGTACAAGGATAAAAGTACAACAGAGAAACAATATAATAAGAGGCAAAATTTTACAGACAAATACAGGGGGAATTGAGGGCCCTATTCCCGTGGGAACTTACAATCTAGTTGGGTAGGAGGATGGGAAACAGGAGGTGGGGACTGCAAAGGTAGATAGTTAGGTAAGTGAAGTTCATTTGTTAATGAGTCGGGTGATAAGCTTCCCTGAACAAAAAGGTCTTTAGGGAATGTTTAAAGGAGGAGAGGTTAGGGGCAAGTCTGACAGCTCGAGGAAGTGCATTCCAGAGGGTTGGTGCTGCACAAGAGAAGTCTTGTAGTCTAGCATGAGAGGAGGTGATGGTAGAGGACGCAAGAAGCAGGTTACTGTTTGATATTAGGGGGTGGGCTGGAGTATATTTGTTGATGAGTGAGGATAGGTAGGGTGGGGCACCATTGGTGAGGGCTTTGTAGGTCAGGGTGAGAATTTTGAATTTAATTCTGCTGTGAATGGGAAGTCAGCGAAGGGACTCACAGAGTGGTGCAGCAGAAACAGAGCATCGAGAGAGGTGGATTAGCCTTGCAGATGCATTTAGGATGGATTGAAGGGGAGAGAGGTGGGAGAGAGAGAGGCCAGATAGAAAGTTATTACAGTAGTCAAGTCAGGAAATTACCAGGGAGTGGATTAGCTGTTTAGTAGTTTCAGCACTCAGAAACAGACACATTTTGGAGATATTGCATAGGTGGTTGCGGCAGGATGAAGAAAGCAATTGGATGTGGGGAATGAAGGACAGAATTGAGTCAAGTGTGACTCCGAGGCAGTGGACTTGGGGTGATGGGGAGATAGTGGTGCCGCCAACAGTGATGGAAAAATTAGAAACTGGAGTAGAGTTACAGTGGGGGATTAGAAGTAGTTCAGTCTTGGACATGTTTATTTTTAGGTGGTGAGAGGCCATCCATGAGGAAATGCCATATAAGCAGTCGCTAATGTGAGAATTGACAGAAGGAGAGATTGCAGGGGTGGAAAGGTAGATCTGGGTATCATCAGCATAGAGGTGATAGTTGAAGCCATAGCTGTTGATGAGTTTACCCAGTCAAGAAGTGTAAATAGAGAAGAGGACCCAGGACAGAGCCTTGAGGTACTCCAACAGACAGAGGCAATGGAGAGGAGAAGTCACCAGCAAATAAAAATGGAGAAAGATCTGTTAGAGAGATAAGAGTGAATCCAGGAGGGGTCAGTGTCCCATAGCCCAAGAGGGCTGAGAGTCCCTAGGAGAAGGGGATGGTCAACAGTTTCAAAGGCAGCAGAGAGGTCAAGTAAGATGAGTATAGAGTAGTCACCTTTGTTTTTAGCAGAAAGGAGATTGTAAGTAACCATTACAATATTATTTGCAATATTTAAACAACTAATATAATTGTAAAAAAGTTATTTACATATTTTTCTAAGGCTGATCTTTGCTTTGAATACATACTTATGACTAGTATCTATTTACTGTAATCCCTTTTAAAATTATCTGTGTTGATGACAAAAAAAAAATATTTAATCTGAAAGATTTTTTTCAAAAGTTTGGTTTGGACGAATTTCATCCATAAAGACATTCGATTCGGATGAATATTGGATTCGGATTTGTTGTCATTATTTCCAATAGGAATAGAAAACAGACAATTAATATTAACAAAAATCTTACATTATATGATTCAAACTATTAAAAAAATGTATCTTTCAATCTTAAAGAACATACAACTCCTGTACGAGTAAAATCAAGCATTTAATGCTTGACTGGCTGTTCAGTCATAAGTAATACTATGGCAGGACTGGACAGGGGACGATGGACAAATGAATGATTAGACCCTTGTACATTAGAACAAAAAAAGAGCTTATTAACCAAACAATATAACTGCTTCCCTCAATCTGGCACTTTTTTTTGGCACAAGAACGAATAAATCGATTTTGTCAAGCAATCATTCGTTTTTCATCCCGTTCATCCAATAATTTATTCAGCTGTTCGTACATCAAACGACTCGACAAATCAGCAAAATTTGGATGACCCAAATGCACATCTCTAAAAACATGAAAAAATGTTTTCTAGTTTAATACATAAAGCAAATCTCTGACTAGCTATATACTTTCACCTAGATAACGAGTTTTGCGTTCGGGTTTTAACACTGAAAAAATGGCCATTTGAGCATTAAAACAGCAATGCAGCCATTACGAGTCTTGTCTGTATAGCTGTACCGCAAACCTTTTAGCCTGTAACGCAACATCAGTCCCGCACTCAAAAAAATTATGTTTTTGCATGGGATTTCTATAGCGCTGCCATTACGAGTTTTGCGGTGAGGCTAAAAAGCTTGCGTTACAGCCTATACCGACACGATCTGTTTCGCAATCTGAGAGCACTAGTTATGAGTTTTACGCAACAAAACTGTTACATAAAACTCATAACTAAAGTGTTACACAGTACACTAACACTCATACACTACCTATCCTATTAACCCCTAAATTGAGGCCCTCCTGCATCGCCCACACTATAATAAAGATATTAACCCCTATTCCGCTACTCCCCGACATCGCCGCCACTAAATAAAGTTATTAACCTTCCTCTGGCCTCCCACATCACTGCCACTAAATAAACCTATTAACCCCTAAACCAACAGCCCCCCATATTACAAAAAAACTAAATTAAACTATTAACCCCTAAACCTAACAACCCCTAACTTTAAATTAAAATTACAATATCCCTAAAATAAATAAAAATTTACCTGTGAAATTAAAAAAACTAAGTTTAAACAATAAATTAAACTAACATATTTATTATACTAAAATTAAAATAACTATCAATTAATCAACGCCTAGATTTAGAGTTCTGCATTAGCCGTCAAAACCAGCATTAGGGGCTCCTAACGCTGGTTTTGGGCTACCGCTGGTATTTAGAGTCAGTCAGGAAAGGGTCTAATGCTCACTTTGCAGCCATGACTTTTCCATACCGCAGATCCCCCTACGCCATTTGCGTATCCTATCTTTTCAATGGGATCTTTCTAACGCCGGTATTTAGAGTCTTGGCTGAAGTGAGCGTTAGAACTCTAACGACAAAACTCCAGCCGCAGAGAAAAGCCAGGAGTTAAGAGCTTTCTGGGCTAACGCCGGTTCATAAAGCTCTTAACTACTGTGCTCTAAAGTACACTAACACCCATAAACTACTTATGTACCCCTAAACCGAGGTCCCCCCACATCGCCGCCACTCCAATAAATATTTTTAACCCCTAATCTGCCGACTGCACACCGCCGCCACCAACATTATCCCTATGAACCCCTAATCTGCTGACCCTAACACAGCCGACACCTATATTATATTTATTAACCCCTAATCTGCCGTCCCCAACGTCACCGCCACCTACCTACAATTATTAGCCCCTAATCTGCCGACCGGACCTCACCGCTACTATAATAAAGTTATTAACCCCTAATCCGCCTCACTCCCACCTCAAAAACCCTATAATAAATAGTATTAACCCCTAATCTGCCCTCCCTAACATCACCGACACCTAACTTCAAGTATTAACCCCTAATCTGCCGACCGGACCTCGCCGCTACTCTAATAAATGTATTAACCCCTAAAGCTAAGTCTAACCCTAACACCCCCCTAAGTTAAATATAATTTTTATCTAACTAAATAAATTATTTCTTATTAAATAAATTATTCCTATTTAAAGCTAAATACTTACCTGTAAAATAAACCCTAATATAGCTACAATATAAATTATAATTATATTGTAGCTATTTTAGGATTAATATTTATTTTACAGGCAACTTTGTATTTATTTTAACCAGGTACAATAGCTATTAAATAGTTAATAACTATTTAATAGCTACCTAGTTAAAATAATTACAAAATTACCTGTAAAATAAATCCATCAGCCAATCAGAATTTTCCTACCTTAATTCCGATTGGCTGATAGAATCCTATCAGCCAATCGGAATTCGAGGGACACCATCTTGGATGACGTCCCTTAAAGGAACCGTCATTCATCGGGAAGTCGTCGGCCAGGATGGATGTTCCGCGTCGGCGGGATGAAGATGGAGCCGGAAGAAAGAAGATTGAAGATTCCGCTTGATAGAAGACTTCAGCCGGATGATGGACCTCTTCAGCCCCCGCTTGGATCAAGACTTCAGCCGGATGATGGACCTCTTCAGCTCCCACTTGGATCAAGACTTCAGCCGGATGATGGACCTCTTCAGCCCTCACTTGGGCTTGGATGAAGACTTCGGACCCTCTTCTGGACGGATCGGTGATACCCGGCGTTGTGAAGACAAGGTAGGGAGATCTTCAGGGGCTTAATGTTAGGTTTATTTAAGGGGGTTTGGTTATAATGTTGGGGGGGGTATTGTATGTTTTTTTTTACAGGCAAAAGAGCAGAATTCTTTGGGGCATGCCCCTCAAAAGGCCCTTTTAAGGGCTGGTAAGGTAAAAGAGCTTTTCAATTTTTATTTTAGAATAGGGTAGGGCATTTTTTTATTTTGGGGGGCTTTGTTATTTTATTAGGGGGCTTAGAGTAGGTGTAATTAGCTTAAAATTGTTGTAATATTTTTATAATGTTTGTAAATTATTTTTTAATTTTTTGTAACTTAGTTCTTTTTTCATTTTTTGTACTTTAGTTAGTTTATTTAATTGTATTTATTTGTAGGTATTTTATTTAATTAATTTATTGACAGTGTAGTGTTAGGTTTAATTGCAGATAATTGTAGGTATTTTATTTAATTAATTTATTGATAGTGTAGTGTTAGGTTTAATTGTAACTTAGGTTAGGATTTATTTTACAGGTAATTTTGTAATTATTTTAACTAAGCAGCTATTAAATAGTTATTAACTATTTAATAGCTATTGTACCTGGTTAAAATAAATACAAAGTTGCCTGTAAAATAAATATAAATCCTAAAATAGCTACAATATAATTATAATTTATATTGTAGCTATATAAGGGTTTATTTTACAGGTAAGTATTTAGCTTTAAATAGGAATAATTTATTTAATAAGAAATAATTTATTTAGTTAGATAAAAATTATATTTAACTTAGGGGGGTGTTAGGGTTAGACTTAGCTTTAGTGGTTAATACATTTATTAGTGTAGCGGCGAGGTCCGGTCGGCAGATTAGGGGTTAATACTTGAAGTTAGGTGTTGGTGATGTTAGGGAGGGCAGATTAGGGGTTAATACTATTTATTATAGGGTTTTTGAGGCGGGAGTGAGGCGGATTAGGGGTTAATAACTTTATTATAGTAGCGGTGAGGTCCGGTTGGCAGATTGGGGGTTAATAAGTGTAGGTAGGTGGCGGCGACGTTGGGGGCGGCGGATTAGGGGTTAATAAATATAATATAGGGGTCGGCGGTGTTAGGGGCAGCAGATTAGGGGTACATAGGGATAACGTAGGTTGCGGCGGTGTACGGAGCGGCAGATTAGGGGTTAATAATAATGTGCAGGGGTCAGCGATAGCGGGGACGGCAGATTACGGGTTAATAAGTGTAAGGGGGGTGTTTAGACTCGGGGTACATGTTAGGGTGTTAGGTGCAGACTTAGGAAGTGTTTTCCAATAGGAAACAATGGGGCTGCGTTAGTAGCTGAACGCTGCTTTTTTGCAGGTGTTAGTTTTTTTTTCAGCTCAAACGGCCCCATTGTTTCCTATGGGGGAATCGTGCACGAGCATGTTTTTTAAGCTGGCCGCGTCCGTAAGCACCGCTGGTATTTAGAGTTGCAGTGGCGGTAAATTATGCTATACGCTCCCTTTTTGGAGCCTAACGCAGCCCTTCTGTGAACTCTAAATACCAGCGGTATTTAAAAGATGCGGAGGGAAAAAAGCACGTGTAGCTAACGCACCCCTTTGGCCGCAGAACTCTAAATCTAGGCGTAAATAAATTAAATTACTCATTAAAAAAAACTAAAACTACTAAAAAAAATAAAGGGACACTGAACCCAAATTTTTTCTTTCGTGATTCAGATAGAGCATGAAATTTTAAGCAACTTTCTAATTTAATCCTATTATCAAATTGTCTTCATTCTCTTGGTATCTTTTTTTGAAATGCAAGAATGTAAATTTAGATGCCGGTCCATTTTTGGTGAACGACCTGGGTTGTTCTTGCTGATTGGTGGGTAAATTCATCCACCAATAAAAAAGTGCTGTCCAGTGTCTGAACCAAAAAAAAGCTTAGTTGCATTCTTTTTCAAATAAAGATAGCAAGAGAACGAAGAAAAATTGATAATAGGAGTAAATTAGAAAGTTGCTTAAAAATGCATGCTCTTTCTGAATCACAAAAAAAACATTTGGGTTCAGTGTCCCTTTAAATCTACAGTTACAAAAAATTAAAAATACTAAATTACAAAAAATAAAAAAAATACTAAATTATAAAAAATAGCTAACAAAATTATCCGAAATAAAAACAATTACACCTAATCTAATAGCCCTATCAAAATTAAAAAGCCCCCCAACATAAAAAAAAACCTAGCCTACAATAAACTACCAATAGCCCTTAAAAGATGTATGGGCATTCAGCTCTTTTTATTGCCCTTAAAGACAAGACCAAACCCTAATCTAAAAAAAAACAACCCACCCCAAAAAACACTAACCCCTCTTTAGGTACTCACAGTTGCTGAAGTCCGGCTTGAACAATCTTCATCCCAGCGGCTCCATCTTCATCCAGACAGCTCCATCTTCATCCATCGAGGGACCGGCATCTTCTTCATCCCTGCGGAGCTGGAGCGGTCGATGCGCAGAAGCGGAGGTCCAGAGGTCCAGGAGAAGGTCTAGGCAGAGGTCCATCGATCCGATGTGGAGGTCCTCTTCATGCGATCATCCGCCGCTCACTGAGGATTCAAATGCAAGGTACCCCTTTTATACTGGGGTTACCATTGCATTCCTATTGGCTGAAAAATTTTAAATCAGCTAATAGGAATTAGAGCTGCTAAAATCCTATTGGCTGTTCAAATCAGCCAATAGGATTTAAGAAGCTCTCATTCAAATCAGCCAATAGAAATGAGAGCTGCTTAAATCCTTTTACAAGCTCTAATTCCTATTGGCTAATATACATTTTTCAGCCAATAGGAATGCAATGGTACCCCCAGTATAAAAGGGATACCTTGCATTTGAATACTCAGTGTGCGGTGGACGATCGCATGAAGAGGACCTTCACGTTGGATCGATGGACCTCCGCCTGGACCTCCTCCGTGCATTGACCGCTCCGCATCCGCAGGGATGAAGAAGATGCTGGTCCCTCGATGGATAAATATGGAGCTGCCTGGATGAAGATGGAGCCGCTGAGATAAAGATCGTTCAAGCCGGACTTCAGCAACTGTGAGTACCTAAAGAAGTGTTAGGTTTTTTTAAGGTTTTTTGGAGTGTTTTTTTTTTAAGATTAGGGTTTGGGCTTGTCTTAAAAGAGCTAAATGTCCTTTTAAGGTCAAGAAAAAGAGCTAGTGGGGGTTTGTAATGTTAGGGGGTTATTGTTTCTATTTTGTAGCAAAAGAGCTGATTTCTTTAAGGCAATGCAATGCAAAAGGCCCTAAGGGCTATTGGAAGTTTATTACAGATTCCGGTTCTTTTATTTTGTGTTAGATTTTTTTTTAAAACAGGGTATTAGAATAGGAATATTTTTTATTATTTTGTATAATTAGTTTGGTATTTTGCGTAATGTTTTTTTTTTTGGGGTTTTTTTTTTTGTTTTTTTTTTTAGAATAGCCATTTTTTTATTTTAATGGGCAGCAAAAGAGCTCAATGCCCATACAAATGCCCTTTTCAGGGAAATGGGTAGATTAGGTTTAACTTTATTTTTATTTTGTGGGTTTGGGGGGTGGGGGTTTGTATACTGTTAGGGGGTGTTTGTTTTTCTTTTTTAGAAAAAGAGCTGATTTCTTTAGGGCAATGCCCTACAAAAGGCCCTTTTAAGGGTCCTTGGTAGTTTATTATAGATTAGGGTTTTTTTCTTTTGGGGTGTTTTTTTTTTCTTTTTTTAAACAGGGTATTAGAATAGGAATAATTTGTATTGTTTTGGATAATTTTGTTTCTTATTTTTTGTAATGGTAGTTTTTTTATTTTTGTAATGTTAGTTGTTTTTTTTGGTAATGTTAGGTTTTAGTGTAAGGCAGCTTAGGTTTTAGTTTTATTTAACAGGTAAGTTTGTATTTATATTAACTAGGTAGTTAGTAAATAGTTAATAACTATTTACTAACTAGTCTACCTAGTTAAAATAAATACAAACTTACCTGTGAAATAAAAACCTAACGGCTAGATTACGAGTTTTGCGTTATGAGGGGTGCGGTACTAACTTGCTTGTTATTGTCACCGCTCACTTTCCTGGTATTACAGGTTTTCAGAAACCCGGCATAAAAGGCAAGAAGTGAGCGTACCACACTCTAATACCAGCGCTGCTTAAGTCAGCGGTGAGCTGGTTATACGTGCTCGTGCACGATTTCCCCATAGACATCAATGGAGAGAACCGGCTGATAAAAAGTCTAACACCTGCAAAAAAGCAGTGTAAAGCTCAGTAACGCAGCCCCATTGATTCCTATGGGGAAAAACATTTTATGTTTACACCTAACACCATAACATGAACCCGAGTCTAAACACCCCTAATCTTACACTTATTAACCCCTAATCTGCCGCCCCCGACATCGCAGACACCTACATTATACTTATTAACTCCTAATCTGCCGCTCCGGACATTGCCGCCACTATAATAAACATATTAACCCCTAAACCACCGCACTCAAGCCTCCAAACATTAGTTAAATATTATTAACCCCTAATCTGTTGTCCCTAACATCGCCGCCACCTATCTACATTTATTAACCCCTAATCCGCCACCCCCAACCTCGCTGCCACTATACTATATTTATTAACCCCTAAATCTAAGTCTAACCCTAACACCCCCTAACTTAAATATAATTAAATTAAATCTAAATCAAACCTACTATTAATAACTAAATAATTCCTATTTAAAACTAAATACTTACCTGTAAAATAAACCCTAAGCTAGCTACAATATAACTAATAGTTACATCTTATCTAGCTTAGGTTTTATTTTTATTTTACAGGCAAGTTGGAATTTATTTTAACTAGGTAGAATAGTTACTAAATAGTTATTAACTATTTAATAACTACCTAGCTAAAATAAATACAAATTGACCTGTAAAATAAAACCTAACCTGTCTTACACTAACACCTAACCTAACTCTACAATAAAATAAATTCCCTAAATTAAATACAATTAACTAAATTCAATACAATTAGCTAAATTACAAAAAGCAAAACACTAAATTACAGAAAATAAAAAACAAATTACAAGAGCTTTAAACTAATTACACCTAATCTAATAGCCCTATCAAAATAAAAAAAGGCCACCCAAAAAAAAAAACCCCTAGCCTAAACTAAACTACCAATAGCCCTTAAAAGGGTCTTTTGCGGGGCATTGCCCCAAAGAAATCAGCTCTTTTACCTGTAAAAAAAATACAAACAACCCCCCAACAGTAAAACCCACCACCCACACAACCAACCCCCCAAATAAAACCCTAACTAAAAAAACCTAAGCTCCCCATTGCCCTGAAAAGGGCATTTGGATGGGCATTGCCCTTAAAAGGGCATTTAGCTCTATTGCAACCCAAACCCCTAATCTAAAAATAAAACCCACCCAATACACCCTTAAAAAATCCAAACACTAACCCCCGAAGATCCACTTACAGTTGTGAAGAGCCGACATCCATCCTCAACAAAGCCGGGAGAAGTCTTCATCCAAGCGGCAAGATGTCCTCAACGAAACCGGCAGAAGTGGTCCTCCAGATGGGCAGAAGTCTTCACCCAGACGGCATCTTCTATCTTCATCCTTCCGACGCGGAGCGGCTCCATCTTCAAAACATCCGGTGCGGAGCATCCTCTTCAATCGCTTCTTCTACAATGATGGTTCCTTTAAATGACGTCATCCAAGATGGCGTCCCTTAGATTCCGATTGGCTGATAGAATTCTATCAGCCAATCGGAATTAAGGTTGAACTTCAATCCTATTGGTTGATCCAATCAGCCAATAGGATTGAGCTTGCATTCTATTGGCTGTTCCAATCAGCCAATAGAATGCTAGCTCAATCCTATTGGCTGATTGCATCAGCCAATAGGATTTTTTCAACCTTAATTCTGATTGGCTGATAGAATTCTATCAGCCAATCGGAATCTAAGGGACGCCATCTTGGATGACGTCATTTAAAGGAACCGTCATTATAGAAGAAGCTGTCGATTAAAGAGGATGCTCCGCACCGGATGTCTTGAAGATGGAGCCGCTCCGCGTCGGAAGGATAAAGATAGAAGATGCCGTCTAGGTGAAGACTTCTGCCCGTCTGGAGGACCACTTCTGCCGGCTTCATTGAGGACTTCTCCCGGCTTCGTTGAGCTATCTACATTTATTAACCCCTAATCCGCCACCCCCAACCTCGCTGCCACTATACTATATTTATTAACCCCTAAATCTAAGTCTAACCCTAACACCCCCTAACTTAAATATAATTAAATTAAATCTAAATCAAACCTACTATTAATAACTAAATAATTCCTATTTAAAACTAAATACTTACCTGTAAAATAAACCCTAAGCTAGCTACAATATAACTAATAGTTACATCTTATCTAGCTTAGGTTTTATTTTTATTTTACAGGCAAGTTTGAATTTATTTTAGGGATGGATGTCAGCTCTTCAAAACTGTAAGTGGATTTTCGGGGGTTAGTGTTAGGATTTTTTAAGGGTGTATTGGGTGGGTTTTATTTTTAGATTAGGAGTTTGGGCTGCAATAGAGCTAAGAGCCCCACAAAAGGCCCTTTTAAGGGCTATTTGTAGTTTAGTTTAGGCTAGGGTTTTGTTTTTTTTTTGGTGTTTTTTTTTATTGTGATAGGGCTATTAGATTAGGTGTAATTAGTTTAAAGATCTTGTAATTTGTGTTTTATTTTGTGTAATTTAGTGTTTGTTTTTTTGTAATTTAGCTAATTGTATTGAATTTAGTTAATTGTATTTAATTTAGGGAATTTATTTATTTGTAGGGTTAGGTTAGGTGTTAGTGTAAGACAGGTTAGGTTTTATTTTACAGGTCAATTTGTATTTATTTTAGCTAGGTAGTTATTAAATACTTAATAACTATTTAGTAACTATTCCACCTAGTTAAAATAAATACAAACTTGCCTGTAAAATAAAACAGCTTAGGGTTTATTTTACAGGTAAGTATTTAGTTTTAAATAGGAATTATTTAGGTAATGATAGTAATTTTTATTTATATTTATTTTATTTATAATTAAGTTAGGGGGTGTTAGGGTAAGGGTTAGACTTAGATTTAGGGGTTAATAAATTTAGTATAGTGGCGGGCGATGTTTGGGTGGCAGATTAGGGGTTAATAAATGTAGGTAGGTGGCAGCGATGTTAGGGGCGGCAGATTAGGGGTTAATAATATTTAACTAGTGTTTGCGAGGTGGGAGTGTGGCGGTCTAGGGGTTAAAATGTTTATTATAGTGGCGGCGATGTCAGATTAGGAGTTAATAAATTTATTTTAGTGTTTGCGATGCGGGAGGGCCTCGGTTTAGGTGTTAATAGGTAGTTTATGGGTGTTAGTGTACTTTTTAGCACTTTAGTTATGAGTTTTATGCTACAGCTTTGTAGTATAAAACTCATAACTACTGACTTTAAAATGTGGTACGAATCTTGACGGGATAGGCTGTACCGCTCACTTTTTGGCCTCCCAGGACAATCTTGTAATACCGGCACTATGGAAGTCTCATTGAAAAAAGACTATACAGAATTTGCGTAAGTTGATTTGCGGTACGGCCAAAAAAGTGTGCGGTGCCCCTATATCTGCAAGACTCGTAATAGCAGCGGTAGTAAAAAAAGCAGTGTTATGAGGCTTAACGCTGCTTTTTTAATCATAACGCAAGACTCGTAATCTAGCCGTAAGCTAGCTACAATATAACTATCAGATATATTGTAGCTAGCTTAGGTTTCATTTTTATTTTACAGGTAAGTTTTTATTTCGTTTTAAATAGTTGTTATTTAGCTAATAATTGTAACTTTAATTTAGGTCTATTTTAATTATGTTAAAGTTAGGTTTAGGGTTATGGTTAGGTTTAGGGTTAGGTTTAGGGGTTAATATAGTTTAATTTAGGTTATTGCAATTTGGGGGCTGGTGGTTTAGGGCTTAATAGGTAGCGACAGTGGTGTGGGAGGCCAGAGGTTTAGGGGTTTATAACTTTATTTAGTAGCGGCAATGTCAGGGAGTGGGTGAATAGGGGTTAATAAATTTATTTTGCTGGTGGCAATATCGGGAGCAGCAGAGTAGGGGTTAATAACATTATGAAGGTGTCGGGAAAAATGTTCGGGGCAGCAGATTAGGGGTGTTTAGACGTAGGGTTTATGTTAGGGTGTTAGGTGTTTTCAATACTGATGCTGTTGTATCATCTCACATTTTCCACTGAAATTTTTTGTATGCCGTCTTTGGCACCCTTTTATTTATATGCGTTTGGGTTGCCTTCATCTTGTGGGTGTACTTGAATCTTTTTTGCTGTTTCCTGGACCTTGACCTAAGCACATTTTTTCTACTCTCTTGCCCAGTGATTTTGTGCAGTATCTGTTTATGTAGTATCCTGACTTTGTACTTCCTCATAGACAATTCTTCTGAATTATGATTCTGTATTTTTGCTGCCCATTTTGTAATGACCCTGGCCTGTTGACTCTGCCTTGACCATTTAAGTGTCTTTTTGGTCACACCCTGGTATTTATCCATTGTGTTGAGGCAGTATTACTCAGCAGACTATTACAGTTCTAACAGAATACCACTAGATATCCAATAGATATTGTAAAGTTTTGTTGCTAGAGTCTGAATAAGTTGTAACTGATTTTTTAATATGTATTACGCATTTGCTGGTGCTAACTGTATAAGTATATTTATTGCATATATTGAAAAAGTAATAACTAGGTAGAATAGTTACTAAATAGTATATTTATTGCATATATTGAAAAAGTAATGAAAAAGTTAATGTTTAAAATAACATTTTGTCACCATCTAGTAAAAGTAGTGTATATAAGTAACAATAATGTGTAATAATGTAAAGCATGATTAAGGAATATTTTCCTGAAACGTCGCTATAATGTTGTCTGTTTAAATATAATAAACATGTATGCTGTCACCATTGGAGTTTGTTCCTGTAAAGCTGTCTCACAACAAGGACAGTTGTTGAAAGCACATGCAGCACAACTTCAGTAATCTTGATGCTAAATTTGATCAAGTCCATTATATGTTTCAAACCTTATCTATCTTGATCATGTCTTGTTCAACTTATCCACACTGAAGAATCAGTCTTTGAGCTTGTTTCTTCTTCCAAAATTTTTTTATTCTTGGGGCTTTCCTGGCTAAGGAAGGCTTCACCATCCGTTATTTTTCTGGGGTAACAAATGCTTAGGACATTATCTTCCTGAACCGGAAATGTAAAAAAAAAAACAAAGAAAAACTGGCTTCCTTTTCTGTCATATCAGAAATTCCTTATTATTATGTCAAGTAAGTCTAAAGCTGAAGTCCTTCCTCCTCATCGGCCATATTAACCTACTTCTTGCATCCACTCTACCCAGAGATAAAATCTACTTTTTTTCAACACCATATACAAATGCTCTTTAAGACTGCAATTCTGAGAATCTTGATGGGTTTATCCACCCATTATCCTCACCCACTGGTGTTGGGTTTTTCTTTGTTGAGAAGGATAGAAGTTTACGTCTTTGCATAAACTATTGGGAGTTGAACAAGGTTCCCCTTTTCCACACATAACAGAATTATTTGAAAATCTTAATGTATACAAAATCTTTGCTCAACTCAACTTAAGAGGAGCATACAACCTTATAAGAAAGCATAAGGGAGATGAATGGAAGATGGCTTTTAATACCAGAATTGGGAATTATAAATATCTTGTGATGCCATTAAGGCTATGTAATGCCCTGGCTGTCTTTCTAAATTTTGTCAATAATACTCAAATCAATTTATGTTTTTTTATCTAGATGGTAACTTGTTATTTTCCTCCTCTCTTGAAGACTACATGAAGCATGTATGATTGGTTCTCCAATGACTCAGAACTCATCGTCTTTATGTAAAATTATGTAAAAGTATTCCTTTCACCAATTTAGAGTGCTCTTCTTGGGTTACATGATATCTCAAGAAGGCTTTGAAATAAATCCTGAAAGAGTTAAAGTCCTCCTCCAATCTCACTTAAGAGTTTGCAGAGGTTTCTTGGCTGTCAGGGTGCCAGGAATCATACTGAGACGAGAAGTGCAAAAATAATCACACCTTTATAAATAGCAAAAAATAATAAATAATAATAAAGTCCACAAATCAAATAACAAGCCAGGAGTCAAAACCAGAGCTGGTAGTCAGATGAGCCAAGTCAGGAGCCAAAGCCAATAGTCAGACGAGCCGGAATCAGCAACAAGGAAAACAGCAGAGTCAGGAACAAGCCAGGGATCAGGAACAAGGAAGGACGTCAGGCAGCCAGGTAATACACAGAAACTCTCACAAACAGGTCTGAGACAACGCAAAGGCAAAGCATACTGAACAGAGGCCCTTTAAATAATAAGTGATGACATCACAATTATGAGACTGCATCCTGTCTCACACGGATGATGCATACCAGTCTGGCCATAAAAGGAAGTGCAGGAAATGAGCAGCATCCCCCACAATGCACCATAGTCAGGAAGAGAGGTGAGTAAAATGGCTGCCAGCAGCACATGGCAAACAAAACAGGGAACAAACCCTGACATTGGCTTAGCAAACGACTTTAGAAAGTTTATTAAGAATTTAGTTACCATCTGTGCCCCTCTTTGCCATGACGTGCAAAGTATCTAATTGTAAGGATTGGTCTGACTCTGCCTGTCTTGTCTTCCACAGATTTAAATATGCCTTCTCACCAGCGCTTCAACATGCCAATCCTTCTCAGATATATATTCTCACAGTTGATGTCTCGGAGGTTGGAGCAGAAGCTATTCTTTCCCAGAGAAATCCTTCTACTTTTCATATTCACCCTGTTGCATTCTTTTCCAGAAAGTTTCCCCTTCTGATCTCCTGTATGATGTGAGAAATGATGAGCTGCTGATTATTAAACTTGCACTCCAAAATTGGTGTCACAACTACACCATTAGTAATTTTGACTGACCATAAGAATATTCTGTACAAGTAGGTCACACTTTTTCTCCAGATTTAACTTTGTTATTTCCTACATCCCTGTATCCAACTGTGACTGCTGTATAAGTTTAAATTAAAATGTATACAGTTTTTACATCACATTTTTCTGGCAAAAGAAAGTGCTGCACTTAAATATGGATGATAAAACATTCTAGAATACAATGATGCCCCTTTAATATACCGTATTTTTCTCTCCATAAGACGTACCTGACTATAAGACGCACCTAGTTTTTAGAGGAAAAAAACAAGAAAAAAAAACAATCTGAATCAAATGGTTTAGAACAGCAGTCAACAGTGTGGAATAAAGAACCTGGGTGCTGGTTGCTTGCCTGCAGTTCAACCATCAATTGATGCCAATATAATTATTATCAAGACAGGAAGTCATTTTTTTCAGCCGCCTCAGAGTCAGAGAGACCCCCCCCCCCAGGCCCCATCCTAGTAGAAATTAATTCTGATATCCTCATACTCCCTAAAACCCTTTGGGGTTCAACACCTTCCTTCTGACAAACTACCGGAGTCTGGTAGCTATCAATCCGGGATTTCTACTTTCTAACCTGCTTTGCGGTTCACCACCTCCGCTACCTCAACCGCTCCTGGTTGCCATTTGCTGCTCTGAGGACGGCTGCAGAAGAAACTTTGTCATCCTCCCCGAGATAAGAGCTACTGTAATTCTATCAAACACTTACAGTTCCGGTGATCTCTAACTCTATCAAACTTACAGTTCCGGTGATCTCTAACTCCAAGACCGCGGATCAGGCATTTTCACACAGAGTCTAGCCTGTCAGCAATTCCAGGGAGCGGATTGGAGGACCCGTACACACCCACATTCACTACGTCACTGTAGCACTCGCTGCTGCCTCTCACAGCCAAAGTAAGCCGTTCCTCCAGCAAACAAGCACATTTGTCTAACTAACCGGTACAAGTTCCGGTCAGCTTATAGCAATTTGCTCAACTGAGAGAGATTAAAGTAGCATAGTAGCAAAATCTCCTTAACTATTACTAGTTTTTCACTCCTGACACTGTGCGATGTGATTCACTTCATTTTTTTTAATCAAAGGCCAGTCACATTCGCTCCATAAGATGCACAGACATTTCCCCTTACTTTTGAAGGGGAAAAAAGTGCGTCTTATGGAGCGAAAAATACGGTAATTTTGCAGACTCCTGCATAAAATCTTTTCCATCAGATGCATGTAAATAAAAAATATAAAACAGAATCTCTCTACCAAAATAGATATTCTGCTTAGTATTGAGGCTTGATTTATGGATTGCTTTATATTATTATTATTGTTATTATTTTAATTCAAAGAAAGGGGCTCTCTAAAATGTATACAGTTAGTATAATGTTTTATTTTTCTTTACTCATAATGACCTAATCATGTAACCAGTGACCAATCTATTAGATTAGATTGTCTTGATATGTATTTGGTTTCAACTTAATGCAACATGCATGGACATAAAAAGATCAATTAAAGAGAAAAAAAAAGAATTAAAATGTAATACACATATTAACATTCTTATTGAGGTTAATATAGGTAGTAGTAAATTAAGTTCAACTTAATTGGATCTCCTCTGATCCATGTCTTATTTATATTGATCCAGTAGAAGGCAATCAAAGAACTCTAGATTAACATCCTCCATGTTACCAATATTACTGTCTGTTAATTGTCATGACATTTTGTATTTTTTTTGTACAGTTCCAGCTGTTTCAACACTTTAAAGTGTTTTTTTGTTTTTTTTCTTTTTATCTGGAATCTACATAATTGTTCATAATGGAAGCAGTGTTTGAATTAGATGCATTAAAATATATTCCTTGAACACACACATCTAAAGGTAAATGCTCTGGTACTTTATAGAAGGGGTAAAAAGATTTACTAAAACAAACAATAAATACACAAGTAAATAAAAAGGTACAAGAGCTTATTTACATGGGTTATCCACAATTCTTTATTGCAAAGGAAGCCCTTTATACTTTGAGAATGTGGACATACAGTACCTAAGTTTTGTTTCTGCCGAGGAAATGTAAATATCTTTATATTTTGTTTTCTATGTTAAAAAACCTGTTAACCAATGCAATTTTAACATTACATGTGCCTCACCAACTATTATCTTTAAATAATAGTCAAATATAGGATACTCTGTAAAGATAGACACAAAATTGTTGCACTACATATAGAGGCTGATTATAGGTTAAAACATATTTCATAGATTGATATAATTTTATATATTTTATTTGCATCTATAAAATAGGTATTGTTTACAGTTAACAATATAACATCAATTAGATGTAGTCTGAGATTACCTATATATGGAAAGCAAAGGAATAATAAAGGGCCAGAATACAAATGGAGCGCTAAATATTGCTTTTGCGAAAGCAGTATTTGCGCTCCATTGAGTAATACCAGCGCATGCTAATGTGCGGTGGTATTACAAGTTGACAGCAATGCAAACGCGATTGCGCTCATAAGAGCAAAATTACATAGGCTCCTATAGGAGCATTGTTCTCACAGCGAAAGGGGTAAGAAGCTCAGCGTTGGCAGCAAAGTGTAAATATCTATGTATATGATTATATACATATATATAAAATTGTTAATATGTGTATATACACATATTAACACATAAATATATATGTATATAAGCATATATAAATATATTTACAGGGAACACACAGTTCCCATAGACCGCAATATAAAGGCAATTTTTTTTCTAACAACCCACAGCTGCCAATTTTAACCCCCAAAAGCTGCTAAGTGCAATTTTTTATTTTAAATGCTACATTTTTTATTTTTTTTTAAAGGAAAACTAACACTTGATTTTGGGGGCATTTGAGGTTCATTTATAAAATTAACCAGAGATCTGATTTTCCTGTAATGGCTGGTTATTTATCGCGCTCCCACAAACGGGCAAATTTGCCCATTTGGTGCACGTAATAAATGAGTACTCCACTTGTAATCTAAACCAAAAATATTTACTTTTGTGTGTTCCACAGGTCAAATACTACATGAGCGAACTCTGATTGAATACTTTACACATTATTAGAAGATATCATTGATGTATTCCCCTGGCCGCCTGTCCTGAAATGCCCATGTTTTTAGCAGCAAACTTGCACTGCGGTGATATCTGATACTGTTATAGAAAGACATAGGGCCAGAATACAAGTGGAGTGCAAACGGTTGCATGCAAGCAATAAGGGGTTTATTGTGGGTGTTTGCCTTCCGCTGGTGTTGCGGGTTGAAAGGAAACGTGATGGATTGAGCCCAATCGCAATGTACGCTAGAATGTTTATCGCAAATTTAGAGCTATGGTTAACTGTTAAGTGAAACTAAAAAGTTGCACAAAACACATTAAAAATACATTACAAAGTATAGTTACACTCATAATAATACTATCTAATAAAAATTATTTAAAAAAAAAAAATTACACAATAGTTATAAGGGCTCAAATATATCAGTTCTAAGGTGTTAGAAAAAAAAGGCAGGAAAATGGCTTTAACAGAAATACTTGCATATACATGTCTAAAGATGTATATTTATATGTCTATATACAGGGAGTGCAGAATTATTAGGCAAGTTGTATTTTTGAGGATTAATTTTATTATTGAACAACAACCATGTTCTCAATGAACCCAAAAACTCATTAATATCAAAGCTGAATAGTTTTGGAAGTAGTTTTTAGTTTGTTTTTAGTTATAGCTATTTTAGGGGGATATCTGTGTGTGCAGGTGACTATTACTGTGCATAATTATTAGGCAACTTAACAAAAAACAAAT
The DNA here is from genome assembly GCF_027579735.1 of Bombina bombina. Lineage (NCBI taxonomy): Eukaryota > Metazoa > Chordata > Amphibia > Anura > Bombinatoridae > Bombina > Bombina bombina. The sequence continues at coordinate 1,083,191,122 of NC_069499.1, read as the reverse complement.
ATATACCCATTTCAATTATTTATTTTTACCAGTGAAACCAATATAACATCTCAACATTCACAAATATACATTTCTGACACTCAAAAACCAAACAAAAACAAATCAGTGACCAATATAGCCACCTTTCTTTGCAAGGACACTGAAAAGCCTGCCATCCATGGATTCTGTCAGTGTTTTGATCTGTTCACCATCAACATTGCGTGCAGCAGCAACCACAGCCTCCCAGACACTGTTCAGAGAGGTGTACTGTTTTCCCTCCTTGTAAATCTCACATTTGATGATGGACCACAGGTTCTCAATGGGGTTCAGATCAGGTGAACAAGGAGGCCATGTCATTAGATTTTCTTCTTTTATACCCTTTCTTGCCAGCCACGCTGTGGAGTACTTGGAAGCGTGTGATGGAGCATTGTCCTGCATGAAAATCATGTTTTTCTTGAAGGATGCAGACTTCTTCCTGTACCACTGCTTGAAGAAGGTGTCTTCCAGAAACTGGCAGTAGGACTGGGAGTTGCGCTTGACTCCATCCTCAACCCGAAAAGGCCCCACAAGCTCATCTTTGATGATACCAGCCCAAACCAGTACTCCACCTCCACCTTGCTGGCGTCTGAGTCGGACTGGAGCTCTCTGCCCTTTACCAATCCAGCCACGGGCCCATCCATCTGGCTCATCAAGACTCACTCTCATTTCATCAGTCCATAAAACCTTAGAAAAATCAGTCTTGAGATATTTCTTGGCCCAGTCTTGACGTTTCAGCTTGTGTGTCTTGCTCAGTGGTGGTCGTTTTCAGCCTTTCTTACCTTGGCCATGTCTCTGAGTATTGCACACCTTGTGCTTTTGGGCACTCCAGTGATGTTGCAGCTCTGAAATATGGCCAAACTGGTGGCAAGTGGCATCTTGGCAGCTGCACGCTTGACTTTTCTCAGTTCATGGGCAGTTATTTTGCGCCTTGGTTTTTCCACACGCTTCTTCCGACCCTGTTGACTATTTTGAATGAAACGCTTGATTGTTCGATGATCACGCTTCAGAAGCTTTGCAATTTTAAGAGTGCTGCATCCCTCTGCAAGATATCTCACTATTTTTGACTTTTCTGAGCCTGTCAAGTCCTTCTTTTGACCCATTTTGCCAAAGGAAAGGAAGTTGCCTAATAAGTATGCACACCTGATATAGGGTGTTTATGTCATTAGACCACACCCCTTCTCATTACAGAGATGCACATCACCTAATATGCTTAATTGGTAGTAGGCTTTCAAGCCTATACAGCTTGGAGTAAGACAACATGCATAAAGAGGATGATGTGGTCAAAATACTCATTTGCCTAATAATTCTGCACTCCCTGTATGTATACATATGCATTTATATGTGTATATATGTATTTATCACTTTTAAATTCACTTTTATTTTCAAATGTGCTTTGTTCTCTTAGCATCCCACATTGAAAATAAATACGCACATATCCTACACTAGTGGGAGCTAGCTACTGATTGGTGCCTGCACCCCTGTCTCTTGTGTAATCTGTGTTTGATTCCCATGGCCATACATTTTAAGTGAAATTTGCTATATATCCACTATATGTATTAAATTGCAGAAAATTAAGTTTGTATATAGTTATACACATGCAACAAGTGGGAAGTGTCACAGGCTTTATATATAAGTTCCATTTGTGATGCAACAGCAATATTTTTTGTTTTTATATTATTTTAGCAATCTAAACAGAGTTTTTAATTTTCATTAAATTGTTGTATGCTACATCCATTATCTAATGCTTTATATCAGTTAACTGCATCTAGGTTCCCACATGTTCTATTATGCCAACTATGGTAGTTTTGTTTTGGGGCATATAGGGTGTTTCATTTCTCGGGGCCCCATCAGACAGTCCAAGGGGACACACAGTCCAAGGGGACACTATTCCTTCAGGAGTAGGAACTTAATATTCATCAGTGTCCATTTATGAGAATACAAGAGTAAAGACTATAAATATATAAGAGTGGATAGATGTGGTGGAGATCATTATAGTATTAGTGATTTGCTCCATGTTTGTGTTAAGTAGCTTCACAGCAGAGATCCACTTGATACCTATCACTGTTTGATGGTGGTACTTCACCTAGTGACTGATATGGTTTGTGTTTACACGGGCATGATAGAAATATGTAAAGTTGGCAGCACAGTTATTTGCACAGGTTCGGAAGAACCGGAAGTGAACACCATACGTCACTTCCAGTTTCTCGGTAGAGTGGGACACATTATTTGCGGTCCATTGAATTTACCTACATCAACATATCAGAGGTTGATATAAAGAGAGAATGATTACACAGGTATTAATTTGTATTCACTTTTCACAGGGGAAGAATGATAACACTTTTTGACAGCGAGCAGTGCATATGAAAAGGGAAATATAAAAGGACAATTATAAATTAAGCAAGCACTGTAATTGCAAGATCTTTGTGTTTGATCTTGTTTCACTGTCCTACACCCTTGAAATGTAATTATAATTATTTGGATGTAACATTTGTATATAATCCGATATACCGGAAGTGACACAATGTGTATTCACTTCTGGTTCAGATTGCACTGGAACGCATGGTTTGCATTCCAAACACAGTATTTTGGCGCTTTTTGAGGGTACACACAGGTTTGGTATCATGTCATTAAGTTTTGTATTTTACTTATTGTATTTAAGTGTGAGTTTGTCATTATGTTATCATGCTGATGAAGGGGAAGTTTTCCCCGAAAACGTTCCATTAAATTTGAGAATTTACTTTAACTGAAGTCCTTTGAGTGCATTTGTTTTGTGGAATATATATATATATATATATATATATATATATATATATATATATATATATATATATAGTATATATTTATATCTGTGTATCTATACCTATATATAATCATCTATAGATAAAGGTATAGAAGTACAAAATACCATCAGATATACTGTATGTAGAAATATTTATTTGTGAATAAATAGAATATATTCTACTATGTAAAGAACATTTAAATGTGAAATATTCATATTTTCATGTCGGTTTAGCAAACATGAGAATATGTGATTGGGTTTGCGCGAGAGTGAGGTATTTTTTTCCACTTTTTACTCTCCATTCTTCTATGGGGGAATATGTGAACGCATGCAAGGTATTCTAAGTTCGGCTTTTTGCGCTTGTCTGGTTAGCACGCAAGCAAAAACAGTTTGGGGTAAATGTATTAATGTGCGAGCGGACATGATACAATGTAGCGTATCATGTCCTCCACACATCGATAAATGCCAACAGCATACACTGTCTGCATTTATCATTGCACCAGCAGTTCTTGTGAACTACTGGTGCAATGCCGCCCCCTGCAGATTCGCGGACAATCGGCCGCTAGCTGGGGCTGTCAATCAACCCGATCATATTTGATCGGGTTGATTTCTGTCCGCCGCCTCAGAGAAGGCGGACAAGTTATGGAGCAGTGGTCCATACAGAGCTTGATAAATTGACCCCTTTACTTTTAATTCATAATATGAGCGCAACCCGACAAGTGCAAAAAGCTCACTTCTAGCGCAATTTACGCTGGAGCATTAATTAGCAATTAGCACTACACTTGTAATCTGGCCCATAATTTACACACACACACACACACACATATATATATACTGTATATATATATATATATATATATATATATATATATATATACTGTATATATATATATATATATATATACTGTATAATTTTTTTTATTTATTTTTAATATGTTAATCAGAGTTTTTAATTTGTATTTTAAAAGCCTTGTTAGCATCTCTGCAGGTTATATTTTATTTACATGCATGTGCACCCTCCTGAGAAAAGTTTATTTTTTTCTCATTTAAGCCAACAGGTGGTACAACCAATCAGATGCTGTTCTCTCCACACAAGAGCACTCTGCTTTATCAACTCTAACTTGGGGATGACAGGCTACTGCTAGTGGGTGGCAGCATTATCTAAGATTTGACTTAGATTAAGGGGTAGGTCCACATTATCAAGGTTTATTAGGCAGACAGGTAACCTGTCCACAGGCATTTAACATTTCACAAACAAACAAAGCCAGGCCCTTTCTCTCACACAACCAATTGCTGGAGAGCAGGGCTTGTCAGTCATCCTGGATGAATAAGTCTGAGATGCTTGAGATATTTGGCAACCTCTGAGACTGGGGACAAGTTAAGAAGCAATGGTTTTAAGACTTTTGGTTGCAGATGTGCACTGCAATGGCTTCAAAGATGCATATGCACCTTCATAAATGAGGGCCTCTGAGTTAGGGTTGTGATTATGGCTAGAAATTTTCATAGGAAGAGGGTTATCCACCATGACTGCAAGAGTGTGCTGCAATGCACTGCATAGCAGCTATATTGTTAATAAGACTTTTAAATACCTGCAGTATTTTGATTACTTCAAAATGCAGTTTGTATGACTATATTTTACACTAAACTACATCAAACATCTAAAATATGATAATACAAAGACTTGACTGTTTTGTCCATTACCTATGTTATTCTGTGGACCTCACGTTCTAAAGCTCACTCTACTTCACATTCCAAGTGAAGGGACTGCATAGATTAAATCACAGACACAGGCCTCACCTGGGCTGGTGAAATTCTATAAGAATGCTCGCCAGCCCTTCTATCTCCCTGGTGGAATAATATAAAGCCACTTAAAACAGGGTGTCTCTTTAAGGGGTATATACTGCATTTTCATATGGGAAGGAGATGCACTCATTACAAAAGTGCACAATAAAATTTGTCATTTTAAAATCTTACAAAACGAATAATTGAACCATTTATACAAAAATAAGCAGGAAAAAATTGTATTGTTAATATGCATCAAAATTAGTAAAAAAATTGTTCACCAAAAATCGTACTTTATAAAAAACATTAAATTTGTAGGTAAATTACACAGAAATAAATCGTATTAACTACAGTATGTACAGTGTAAATCGTAAATCTGGATGTGCACAAAAAAGCAAGAAAATTATACTTAAAAGTACAAAATACAAAGCTTAATTGTTTTTTGTAAAATGGGCTAAACATGGGTGTTCCATGAGCGCAAATGAAATTTTATCTCAAATCCCAGAGTAAATCTATAAACAATTTACCACTATTTTTTCTCACAAGTTAAAAAGTGGCTAGTTTTGAGCAAAATTATTCTGAAAGGTAAACCTATTCATAAAAAATAACAGTGGATTTAAAGGGACAGTCAAGTCCAAAAAAACTTTCATGATTTAAATAAGAATTTAATTTTAAACAACTTTCCAATTTACTTTTATCACAAATTTTGCTTTGTTCGCTTGGTATTCTTAGTTGAAAGCTAATTCTAGGAGGTTCATATGCTACGTTCTTAGCCTTTGACGACTGCCTCTTATCTGAATGCATTTTGGCCACAAGAGGGCATTAGCTCATGTGTTTCATACAGATAACATTGAGCTCATGCACATGAAGTTACCCTGGAGTCAACACTGATTGGCTAAAAAGCAAGTCTGTCAAAAGCACTGAAATAAGGGGACAGCTTGCAGAGGCTTAGATACACGGTAATCACAGAGGTAAAAAGTGTATTTATATAACTGTGTTGGTTATGCAAAACAGGGGAATGGGTAATAAAGGGAATATCTTTCTTTTTAAACAACAAAAATTCTGGTGATGACTTTCCCTTTAAGGTACAGTGCACTGAAAATATTGTTATTTGATTTGTATTAAGCTTAATATTCATTTTTTAAAACAAGCTAGTTTCCTGCTTTGTACTTCACCCTCCATCGTTAACTTTTACCTAGAAAATAGCTTTCATTATTTGTATGGGAAACATCTCGCCACTTGCAGGGACAGCCCACTTTTTCTTTTTTTTTTATAGAACTCCATGAGGGCTGACCAGTACATTCTTTTTTTTTTTTTTTTTTACCTCGCAAAGCAAAATCTTATTGGATGTATCTCACTAAACAGCTTTGATTACTTGAAATTCCATTTTGACTTGTTTCTCATAGTATATGTTATTTGTTTGTTTGTTTTCAATGTTATCTTTATGTTTTTTTCCTGTTTTGGAAAAAAAAGTAGTTTGAATCAATATATACAAAGAAACTTGTACAAAACTAAAATATAATCATCAGACTGTCAGCTATGTGTTATGATTACAATTATATGCTTGAACTTTTAAGACATGTTAAATATAAATTTATGAAAAATTGTATAATTGTGTTAATTTCATGTCAAGAACGGAGGAGAAAACAATTTATTGAAACCCATTAGGCAAGTTATCTTCAATACTAAAACCAATTAGCCACCCTTTTTTCTTTCATTTGGCAATGTATATTTTGTAATACATTTAGTGGAGGATTGTAGATATGGGCACCATGGGCTCTGCCCCGCTATTTAAAATACAACTAAAAAAAATAAATAATAATAATACATTTTGTTATCCTCTCATTTTTTATCATAATCTTTATATTTTTCCTTCACATGATTGCTAATATATTTAGGCAAATAAATAATTGTTCTACTATAATTATTATTAAGAGTATCTCCATCTTTTGGCTATAATGGTTCAGTGCAGACAGGACTAGAGGTCCGAAACGTTGTCTATTTTATCTTGATGTCCCAATAAAGACAGAAGTTTTGTTTAATTGGTGAGTGCTGCTGTGTTCTTGGACATTACTAGAAAGCATTTAGCAACACCAGTATCCTATACATATTATTGTAAAAAAAGAATGGATGTGCTAAAGCAATTTATTATACTTGTTTGGGCCGCTCTAACTGCAGCCCTCCCACATTCTGCACATCACAGCTACATGAAGCTATGCCATTCTATTTTTGTATTCAGACCCTTAGGGCTCAGAGTTTCAAGCTCAAATGTCAAATGTGCATCTCGCTTCCCTTTGCAAAAGTATTTTATTGCAATCTCCTCCTCTTTGTAGGGGTGGCACGTGATCATTGATGGTGTAGCGTAAGTCTGCTACATTGTGTATACTCTGCCATCCTGGTTCTTAGGTCATCGCTCGTTTTACCGACGTAAGACAAGCTACACGGACAAAACAGTAAGTAAACTATATACTTGCTTGTACAAGTCATCCTATGCTTATGGAGATACTTCTTTTTGTGCCTTGGGTGGTGAAAGAATTTCCCAGCTTGTAGCCCATTGCAGGTAGTACATCCACTGCATTTATAACAGCCTGGTTTGTTCGCTTCTAACCATGTTTTGGAGCTATAGCAGTGTACAGGATCAGTATTTTGTAGTATATCTTTGAGTGACTTTCCTTTTTTAAAACCTATTCTAGGTACGTCCATCAATTTGAAAGGAAGTGTCTCGTCTGATCTTAGTATCTCCCAGTTATTTCTCAGTATGGTAGAGAACTTATTCTTGTCCGCTGAATAGGTGGTAGTCATAGTCATTTTCTTTTTCTTGTTACCTTCTCCAATTATGCCTTTTTTAACCGTTGAGATGTGTTGTTGTAACAATTTGTTATGGTAGCCCCTTTCAATAAAGCTCTGTCTCATTTCTTCGGTTTGAATTTCTGCCTGTTCAGTATTCGTGTTGTTCCTATGTACCCTATAGAATTGTGACTTTGGAAGCGCTTTTTTAAGTGCCGGTGGGTGGCAGCTTAAAGCTTCTAGGAGTGAGTTCCTGTTGGTCGGTTTTCTATATAGGGTTGTACCCAGTTTGTTGTTATCCTTATATATTTTCAGTTCTAGGAATTCTATTTCTGTTTTGCTGTAGTTCATTTTGAATTTCAGGGTAGTGTGCTCGCTGTTCAATACATCGAACCATCTTCGCTGCCCCTCCAGATAATCAGCAGATCATCTATATATCTCTTAAAATATAAGATCTCTGGTCTATTGAAGCATTCAGTCCTGTTATTCTCAAACTCTGACATGAATAGGTGTTATGTGATTCTTTTTTCAGGATATGATGTTATCATATATCACTTTTCAGCAAGGAAATGACTGACACATTACACAGGTTGCATAAATAAAGAGAGAGAGAGAGATGCACTCAGCTGAGACAGAACAAAAGCTGGAAAAACTTCCGTGCCTGTTCATTTTATTATAGTGTGTCACTCAGGGTGCATACTCTTTTAGCACACTATGCCCCTTCACAGAGAAAAAATTTCCTGTAGCATATCAGTCTGACCCTGCCCAATGACAGTCCAGCGCCGAAATACCAGGCAATTCTTCTCTGAACAAGAGAAAACAACAACCCCAGACGATCATTTCGGCCTTTTGTGGGCCTCGTCAGTGAGGTGCAGTCGCATCTCTCTAAGGGCATGTGTGCAAGGCCGAAACGTACGTCTGGGGTTGTTGTTTGTCTTGTTCAGAGAAGAATTGCCTGGTATTTCGGTGCTGGACTGTCATTGGGCAGGATCAGACTGATATGCTACAGGATATTTTTTCTCTGTGAAAAGGCATAGTGTGCAAAAAGAGACTGCACCCTGAGTGGCACTGGCCTTGTGGACAAGCACAGAAGTTTTTCTAGCTATTGTTCTGTCTCAGTGAGTGCGTCTCTCTATTCTCTTGATTTTATGTAAATTACTCTTAGGTCTCCCTAAGAGTAAAAGGGGGAAACCAGACGTTGGACTCCTTGCACACATGCCCTAGAGATATGCAACTGCACCTCACTGACGAGGCCCAAGAGAGGCCGAAACGTACGTCTGGGGTTGTTGTTTGTCTTGTTCAGAGAAGAATTGCCTGGAATTTCGGTGCTGGACTGTCATTGGGCAGGATCAGACTGATATGCTACAGGATATTTTTTCTCTGTGAAAAGGCATAGTGTGCAAAAAGAGACTGCACCCTGAGTGGCACTGGCCTTGTGGACAAGCACGGAAGTTTTTCTAGCTATTGTTCTGTCTCAGTGAGTGCGTCTCTCTATTCTCTTGATTTTATGTAAATTACTCTTAGGTCTCCCTAAGAGTAAAAGGGGGAAACCAGACGTTGGACTCCTTGCACACATGCCCTAGAGATATGCAACTGCACCTCACTGACGAGGCCCAAGAGAGGCCGAAACGTACGTCTGGGGTTGTTGTTTGTCTTGTTCAGAGAAGAATTGCCTGGTATTTCGGTGCTGGACTGTCATTGGGCAGGATCAGACTGATATGCTACAGGATATTTTTTCTCTGTGAAAAGGCATAGTGTGCAAAAAGAGACTGCACCCTGAGTGGCACTGGCCTTGTGGACAAGCACGGAAGTTTTTCTAGCTATTGTTCTGTCTCAGTGAGTGTGTCTCTCTATTCTCTTGATTTTATGTAAATTACTCTTAGGTCTCCCTAAGAGTAAAAGGGGGAAACCAGACGTTGGACTCCTTGCACACATGCCCTAGAGATATGCAACTGCACCTCACTGACGAGGCCCAAGAGAGGCCGAAACGTACGTCTGGGGTTGTTGTTTGTCTTGTTCAGAGAAGAATTGCCTGGTATTTCGGTGCTGGACTGTCATTGGGCAGGATCAGACTGATATGCTACAGGATATTTTTTCTCTGTGAAAAGGCATAGTGTGCAAAAAGAGACTGCACCCTGAGTGGCACTGGCCTTGTGGACAAGCACAGAAGTATTTCTAGCTATTGTTCGGTCTCAGTGAGTGCGTCTCTCTATTCTCTTGATTTTATGTAAATTACTCTTAGGTCTCCCTAAGAGTAAAAGGGGGAAACCAGACGTTGGACTCCTTGCACACATGCCCTAGAGATATGCAACTGCACCTCACTGACGAGGCCCAAGAGAGGCCGAAACGTACGTCTGGGGTTGTTGTTTGTCTTGTTCAGAGAAGAATTGCCTGGTATTTCGGTGCTGGACTGTCATTGGGCAGGATCAGACTGATATGCTACAGGATATTTTTTCTCTGTGAAAAGGCATAGTGTGCAAAAAGAGACTGCACCCTGAGTGGCACTGGCCTTGTGGACAAGCACGGAAGTTTTTCTAGCTATTGTTCTGTCTCAGTGAGTGCGTCTCTCTATTCTCTTGATTTTATGTAAATTACTCTTAGGTCTCCCTAAGAGTAAAAGGGGGAAACCAGACGTTGGACTCCTTGCACACATGCCCTAGAGATATGCAACTGCACCTCACTGACGAGGCCCAAGAGAGGCCGAAACGTACGTCTGGGGTTGTTGTTTGTCTTGTTCAGAGAAGAATTGCCTGGTATTTCGGTGCTGGACTGTCATTGGGCAGGATCAGACTGATATGCTACAGGATATTTTTTCTCTGTGAAAAGGCATAGTGTGCAAAAAGAGACTGCACCCTGAGTGGCACTGGCCTTGTGGACAAGCACGGAAGTTTTTCTAGCTATTGTTCTGTCTCAGTGAGTGCGTCTCTCTATTCTCTTGATTTTATGTAAATTACTCTTAGGTCTCCCTAAGAGTAAAAGGGGGAAACCAGACGTTGGACTCCTTGCACACATGCCCTAGAGATATGCAACTGCACCTCACTGACGAGGCCCAAGAGAGGCCGAAACGTACGTCTGGGGTTGTTGTTTGTCTTGTTCAGAGAAGAATTGCCTGGTATTTCGGTGCTGGACTGTCATTGGGCAGGATCAGACTGATATGCTACAGGATATTTTTTCTCTGTGAAAAGGCATAGTGTGCAAAAAGAGACTGCACCCTGAGTGGCACTGGCCTTGTGGACAAGCATGGAAGTTTTTCTAGCTATTGTTCTGTCTCAGTGAGTGCGTCTCTCTATTCTCTTGACATTACACAGGTTTTCACAATCTTATAATAACAATGATGGTTTATTCTGCAACATAATCATGGAAACAAAATACCACAAACCACTATTCATACTTATAATACTCTATACAATTGCAATACTCATATAATCATCTATGCAGCTTTTAGTTACATTCAGTTGCCTGCGCAACAACTGATAACAATCTTATGTTGTATTACCACTAAAACAAGTCTAGCTAGTTTTATACAAACAAATTAATACATCACCGTGATCTCTGGTTGCGTCATCCTATCCTGCCGCTTCTGGTACGCAATGGGAGGGGACATCTGGGCAATCGTTGGACCACTCACCAAAAATACACAGACGCTCAGAAACTCAGACTCTCAGACTCAGACTCCAGATTGCCTAGATGTACCCCTCTTTATACTGTTCACTTGTGTAACAGTTTTGGCGCAACTCCACAGATCCTGAGACCGCTCCCTCTGAGGTTGGCTATGGCCCAAGACATCTGGCCAGTCTGTCTTAGCCTCAACCAAGCTTATCAGGGCATGCCCAGGTACTATCTCTGACGTATTCCTAAACTGCAATGCCGTCATCTTTAGTTTCAAACAAACATGTTTTTCTACCTAACATTACACATCTGATTATGTGGTCTTATGCAGTTACTTTTGTCAAATACATCAATAATAGTTTTAACAATCTTTCCATAGATATAATTAATAGCTAAACATCATAATGGCTTTATTACTTAGCCTATTGCAATTAATATTACTTAGCCTATTGCAATTAATAATAATTAATCTTTTAACAATATTACCATGGCATTAGCCCCTATACCAACGTGTTCCTTAATGTCAGTAAGTGACCCCTGCCAAGGTTACACCCTTGTTCTGTCTGGGTTTTGACTTCTTATCATTAGCATCCATCGGTTGTTTACCACTTGTAGCATGACTTAGTAAAATTCAGTGTCATCTACTTGAAGTTAATTAATGTCTTTTACTCTGTTAAAGGCACACTCTCTTAAAGGCAAAGTCACACAAGTTAGTGCAAGTGTCTTATGCTTTCACTCTCTTAAAGGCAAAGTCACATAAGTTTAAGCAAGTGTCGCATGAGCAATTACTGCAACCACTTTCCTTACATTCCACCCCTTGGTCATGTGACACCTTGCTTGTTTCTAAACACATACCTTAATAATTAAGACTTATCCACTCAAGTAATATTGTCTTTTGGTTTAAAACACATCCTACCTAATGTATTACAGAAACATCCAAACATTTTTACTATAATGAATATCGCACACAAGCAAGCCAGACTTATTAATAGCCATTTAACTATAGTTTTGCCTAAGCTTCCAAGCCATCCCCCCAGTCCAAAAGTCCAGTCAAAGTCTTTAAGCCATTTGCTAAATGAATCGTCATGTACCTCAAGTATGTGCTTTTGCACTTCTTCTAATCTGTGTAGGTCATGTTTGATTCTACCTGCATTGTCTTCTATGTACACACAGCATTGCTGGTGGATTATCTGGCAAACTCCTCCTTCTGCAGCTAGGAGGTAGTCTAGAGCCATTCTATTCTGTAATGCCACCATCCTAATTTGTTCCTGTTCCAATGCTAAAAGCTTTATTGCATCCCCAGTTATGTTAAAAGCTTCATCTACTAAATCAGCTAGCGTGTTTAATCTAGTGAGGGCTGTAGCAGCCGCATAATGAGGGACAAATGTTGCAAGCAGGCGCATACCTTCACTAATTTTAACTCCATTGTGTATTTTGTCCAGGTCAAGGTATCTTCGTGTTCTATGCAATATAGGTGGTGGAAGCGTGGTGGTTATGTTAAAAGCAGGGAATATATATCCTAAAAAGCATGGGCCATAATGGGTGCAAGGTATTACCTTTACTGCCCACCTCCCACACAACCAATAATATCCCACTGGCAGTTTAACAAAAGGAGGACGTATTCTATTCAATCGCTTCCTCCCATCCTTAGTCCGTGTGTTACCTGCTAGTGTTTCCCTATTAAGCTGGTACCAGTCTTTAATAAGGTCTCTGGGCTCACCAAACTTAGTCTTCCATTTCTCATGGGCATATGTCAAATATGAGAAGTCATAGAATTTAAGTTTAATGTTGAATACCCCTGTCCTATTTTTAACTAGCCGTCCTATGTTATACATTAACATTATCATGTCAGGTAGCTGGGTTAGGTTATTAGTACTATATATATCCCCATCTAGATTCTGAAACATAATAGCACCTGTAGTCACATTATTAGCTAGATGCAACTTATCCAGCAAGTCATCCCTGCCTGGTGTGTTAAGACCTGTCACAGTCTTATTCCCAATCATATCGGCAAGCATACTCATGGTTAAAGGTACACCTAGATAAGGGTAACCCCTAGTCTGCCCGTGAGGCACAAACCCACATACCCAACATGGTCCCTGAACATTTGTCACATTAAACACATCTTTGGCAGTTTTTACAAAGGTATTATCAAGTTCCCATGAGGAGGCATGCAGGGAGCCTAAATGGCGCCGTGCATGGTCCCTTTTTCCCTTGTGTCTGTTGTTTAATAATTTCCCATCCATTAAAGGTCTCCTGATATACATTAAAAGAGGTTCAGATGACTCTTTTCCTGTATATTTACACACATATGTCAGTCCCTCTGGTTCCCCATCAGTGTATGATATGTTTAACATTACAGCACGAACCTGTGTATCAATGGATGTTTTACAACCTAAAATGCATTCCTGAATCCCCACTGTTAGTTTTGGGGAAGTGGAAGGCATACTGGGATTTTCACAAATCAACCCAACCCCTTCTTGCAGTTCAAATATTAAGTTCTCATCCTGTAAAACAATTGTCCAGCTCTCATCCTCCTTAGACTCCTTACAGTCTTCCCTGGTCACTGCAGCAGAACAAAAATCTTTAGTTACACAATGTACAGTGGAGGAAGGGATGTCACAGGTAATTGTCTCTTCTTCTGATAGTTCAAATACCACCCTTTCCCGCTTGGTAAGGAACATTCAACTTCCATATTCATTTTTTGTCAAACAGGTTACGTCGTCATCAAAGGTAAATGGGATGGAGCAGGATGCCCATGTTGTGCAATACGGAACGGTCATGCTTCCCTCATAGAAGGTGTGATAGCTGGCACCGGACACCTCACGTTTCATCCTCTGGCTCATCAGTGCTTGGCTTACGCATGCGGCCAAAAGAAGTCCCAACAGAGCACCGGTTACAATAGCAGCCATGCCAACAAGAATCTAGGAAGGAAACATACTTCAAATTAATTCCGTAAATAGCACTTGCCCACAGGCACATGCAGCCAATCATTGCTCCCTTGCTTTACCACAATTACCACATTGTCATCTCCCTTAGCTATCACCTCTGCAGGCACGGGGGGTCCCTTTTCTTGTTTCAACCAGACCTTAGCCCCTATGCCCACCCTTCCCCTAGTTTCTGCAGTTTCCTGTTCCGCTATCTCACTGTTGCAGGTGGGAGTAACTATAAGCTTTGCTACTACTCCTAATGCTGACATGTCTCCCTGTTCCTTTCCTCTATTGAGGAGGGTGAGCTTCACTTCCTCAGTTCTTCCAGGGTCTAGCGTTTTCTCCACTATGCTAATACCTCTGACTATGAGAGAGGGCATTGGAACTATGAAACCCACATGTTTGTCAGGTATTTGGACCCCTATCCCTGTTGATATGGTTTGGGAGCTCTCAGGGGATATTGTTACCTGGTCCTGGATGGTCAAGTATATCCCGCCACTAGGAGGGAGCAATTTATCTGGCGCTAAACCCCCAGGGCTAGTTTCCCAACACGTTACCACAGCATGTTGATCTCGACACTCAGTGTACTCCTGTCTGCTTATCATCCTAGACAGTGGGGTCTCACTTTCTGTAATAGGACGGTTATTTAACACATTAATTGCTTCCTCAAGATGGTCCCTCCACTTCTGCAAGGTACGATCCCCTAGCTTCTTTAACTGCTGCTTTAGCAAACCATTCATTCGCTCAATTAATCCTGCTGCTTGGAGATAATAGGGTATATGGTATATCCATTGTATGTACCTTTCTGAACTATATCCCTGTACCATGTGTCCTGTAAAATGAGTACCATTATCACTCTGTATCTGCAATGGAGTGCCATAGAATTTTGTGATTAATTCTAGGGTCTTAATGGTGTTTATCTGAGTTGCTTGCTTACATGGGTGGGCTATGAGGTAGCCTAAGTACGTGTCCACAGCCGTGCACACGTACTGGCAGCCTTTGCTGGAGGGAAGAGGTCCTATGAAATCTATCTGCCAGATCTGGCCCGGCAGCTTGCCTCTTTTGATATGTCCTTGCACCATGCCAGGAATCTGTCGCTTCCTGACATGCTGACATACAGGACAATTTGCTATCTCTGTTTTTATTACTTCCATAGATAGCTTGATACCCCTTTGCAATGCCCACCTATGAGTCGCTCTCTCTCCAAGGTGTCCACTTTTTTGGTGGGCCCACTGGGCCACACCCTTATTGTCAGCCTCCTCATCCACATCCTCACTTTCCACAGTGGAGACTTTGGCTGCCTTATCTGCAATAGAATTGAACAGCCGTTCTAGTGAATCCTGATTTGTGTGGGCATCTACATGGTAAATAGTCACTGTCTTTTCCTTAACCAATCTGCTGAGTTCCTGCCATATCTGCTTCCCCCACACCTCCTTTGAGTATATCTGGTAGTCTTTTCGTTCCCAGGTGGGGAGCCAGATAGCACATCCAACTCAGGTTCTTGGGCCTCTGGGGTGTTAGCCGGGGCCATGGGGACCTGATTCTCTCTCATCCCTCCCTGGTAACCATATCCCAGAGGCAAAGGCAATCTAGGATATAACCGGGTCTTAGTTGCTGCTTCTTTACTATCCTTTTTTATACTTTCCAACTGATCACATATCAGCTGCAGTATCTCCTTGGTCTCTTTGCTTTCCCCTGTGGTAGGCCTTTGTATATCATCTAGCGTGGGGGCAGAAGGGGCGACTGCGGTACCTGTTATGAGGTCACCGGACTTTCCATTTTGCACATTTATCCTTTTGCCCACATGCTGTTGATATAACTTCCACATTTCCTTAGTTTCTATCCCATCTATTTGTTCCTTCTTTACCCCTGCTTTGAGGAGTTCTGTGAACATCTCTTTCCTTGACAGTCGGGGAGGAGCATTGGCTCTAGGAGGGGGCGGCCCGCTGCCTTTATCAGGCTTTACTGGGGCATCCCATTCCCCTAGCTCCCCTATTTGTCTTATTGCATCCATTACCTCATAAATGGGATTCCCTGTCTGATTTATCAGTAACGTCATGATTACTGACTTGTATGCTCGGGGAGCCCCACGTTTCAAATAGTTTCTCATGGCATTGGTTAGTAGCTCGCGATATGGGGCATACAGGTGTCCATTATATATCGCATGCTTCATAGCCAATTCCTTTAATAATTGGATGGCCTCCTTAATGGAATGACATGTCCTATCCTCAGTGGGCCAATCCCCTTCTGTGGGATATTTGTCCCTGGCACCATATGCACACTGAACCAACAATGATGCCTGCGTCAACATACCATCAGCGGCCAGGCCAGGTCCAATTCGCAGGACCTGTTGTATGGCTTGATCGCTAGTGATCTGTATGAATTTCATGGCATCCTGACTATCTAATGTCACGTTATGACCTCCTTGATCGTACATCCGCACGAGCCAAGTTATGAGGTCCTATCCCGGTTTCTGTTGATACTGCCGTATTATGTCTAACACCTCTTGCTGCGTGTAATCCTCTACTGTGTCTACTCTTTCTGCACCCTCAGGCCCATGATAAACCTTACGCCATGTAACAGGGTGAGCAGTCACCCTGTGAGGGTCCCTATCATCCCACTCCTCTCCAGGATCACTACTATCCCAAATATTACCGTCCCACCTTTCAGGGTCCCAATTAGCCCCGCTTTGTAATACTGATTGTAACTTACCTTTGCTCAACCTACCACCCTTCCGCTTTACTTTGGCCCTGGCTACCTTAACCACAGCCTGTTGAGCTACATCTTCATAACACTGGCTCTTTTTTAATAGCAATTTATTCTGACTCTGCAGGCACACCGTCTGCTCTACAGCTTCCTCTAACTGCTCGTGTGTCTTTCTGTATGCCTGTAATAACACCCATAATTTCTTATGTAACCTTTCTGTGTCTGAATTTGTCTTAACTTTTACATTCTGTAATCTATTCAACACTTCACAAGGTTCTATTTTGTCAAAAAATTCAGCGTTATCTGGGAGGTCAGTCCCAGACAAGACTTCCCCTGCTAATTCCTGATATGGGGTCCCCTCCCAAGCCGCAATATTTTGAGGTCGTGAAGGGGGAACCGTTTGTGCTTTCTTCCTAAACATTTTCATAATACCTTCAATTATTGCTGACATCAATCAATAAATTCACAGTAACAATAACAATATACGTTAATATGTATATACCTGTGCAATATCAATTAATTTCATTCCAAGGTGACAATTGTGACTATGTCCATGAAATATCTGTTTATTTACACAGCTTTCATGGCTCATTTGAGGAATTAACAATTCAATTCTAACTAATCCAGAAACATATATATATATACTCCTGACCGTGCAAGATACAACTATATATTTTTCTGGCTTATTATTTTATCTACAAAGGGGTTTCACTTTCGCTCGGAGCTGCGTCTATCAGCTCTGCACATTCAGTAAAAAAACTGTCAGTTTCTTTGCTCAAGTGATAAACAATTATGTATCCTGCCGACCGACTACGCCAATAATGTTATGTGATTCTTTTTTCAGGATATGATGTTATCATATATCACTTTTCAGCAAGGAAATGACTGACACATTACACAGGTTTTCACAATCTTATAATAACAATGATGGTTTATTCTGCAACATAATCATGGAAACAAAATACCACAAACCACTATTCATACTTATAATACTCTATACAATTGCAATACTCATATAATCATCTATGCAGCTTTTAGTTACATTCAGTTGCCTGCGCAACGACTAATAACAATCTTATGTTATATTACCACTAAAACAAGTCTAGCTAGTTTTATACAAACAAATTAATACATCACCGTGATCTCTGGTTGCATCATCCTATCCTGCCGCTTCTGGGGCGCAATGGGAGGGGACATCGGGGCAATCGTTGGACCAGGAGAAAAACAGGCGATCAGCGGGAAACAACACTGAAGATGCGTCCATCCACAGGTCCCAAAAAATACACTCAAATACACACACAAAAAATACACAGACGCTCAGACACTCAGACTCTCAGACTCAGACTCCAGATTGCCTAGATGTACCCCTCTTTATACTGTTCACTTGTGTAACAGTTTTGGCGCAACTCCACAGATCCTGAGACCGCTCCCTCTGAGGTTGGCTATGGCCCAAGACATCTGGCCAGTCTGTCTTAGCCTCAACCAAGCTTATCAGGGCATGCCCAGGTACTATCTCTGACGTATTCCTAAACTGCAATGCCGTCATCTTTAGTTTCAAACAAACATGTTTTTCTACCTAACATTACACATCTGATTATGTGGTCTTATGCAGTTACTTTTGTCAAATACATCAATAATAGTTTTAACAATCTTTCCATAGATATAATTAATAGCTAAACATCATAATGGCTTTATTACTTAGCCTATTGCAATTAATATTACTTAGCCTATTGCAATTAATAATAATTAATCTTTTAACAATATTACCATGGCATTAGCCCCTATACCAACGTGTTCCTTAATGTCAGTAAGTGACCCCTGCCAAGGTTACACCCTTGTTCTGTCTGGGTTTTGACTTCTTATCATTAGCATCCATCGGTTGTTTACCACTTGTAGCATGACTTAGTAAAATTCAGTGTCATCTACTTGAAGTTAATTAATGTCTTTTACTCTGTTAAAGGCACACTCTCTTAAAGGCAAAGTCACACAAGTTAGTGCAAGTGTCTTATGCTTTCACTCTCTTAAAGGCAAAGTCACACAAGTTTAAGCAAGTGTCGCATGAGCAATTACTGCAACCACTTTCCTTACAATAGGTTAGCGTATGATGGGGCCATGCTGGACCCCATTGCTGTCCCCATCAATTGTAGATAGAACTGTCGTTCAAACCAGAAGTAGTTCTTCCTGAGGCAAATCTCCAGTATGTCCAGAATGAATTCCATGGTTGGTCCTATATAGGGGTATTTCAGAATTTGTCTTCTGATCACTGCCAGGCCTTCGGAGTGAGGGATAACCGTGTATAAGCTAGTGAAATCCAAGGTCACTAGCACATCATTGGTATTTATTTCCAGGTTTTTAAGGGATTTGATCACCTCTCCTAAATCTTTAATGTATGTGTTCATATTTTGGACAAAAGGTTGTAACAGACTGTCTACATAAGTAGCAAGGGGTTGTAAGACAGAATTTACTGAAGATACAATGGAACGTCCTGGTGGTTTTCTTAGATCCTTATGGATTTTTGGCAAGGTGTAAAAGATTGGTGTCCTTGGGTAGTCTGTTACTAGGTATGATAGAGTCTGTTGATCGATCCAGTTATCCGCAAAAGCTCCCTTCAGGTATTCGTCTATTTCAGACTTGAATTTTGAGGTTGGGTCTCTTGGTAATTTGGAGTATGTCTGGTTATCATTCAGCTGATTGTTGATTTCCTCCTGATAGTAGTGGTAGTCCATAATTACTATAGCACCTCCCTTGTTGGCCCTTCTCACCACTATAGTATTATCCCAGTCAGTTTTTCATAGCTGTTCTTTCATTCTTAGTAAGGTTAAACCTTACACTATCTCTTTGAGATTCGGTGGAGTGGTTCAGCTCTGTTTTCAGTTTTTTGGTTTTTTTTTTTTCGGTTTTTTTTCTTTCCCCCCTTCCCCCTCCTCCCCTCTCCCCCTATCTATTTTTCCCTTCCTCCCCTCGCCACCCCTTCTCCCCCAGCCCACAATTAACCTCATTAAGGCCCCCTTCCCTCCCACTATAGTATAGGTAGGTGGAGAACAATGTAAGAACAATATTATCAATAATAATCTAAGCTGAAAAAGCAACACATATCAAAATGGCTATAACAGTGCATAACAATATATGAGAGTGAGGCAACTCCTCCTTTGAACCACTTAAAACTGAAACAAAGAAAAAATAGGTCAGGTAGTGATAAAATTATACATTATATACGACCTGAGAGTTCCCCCAAAGGAGTATAACACTTTGTCCCTTATATAAGGCCTTTGAGTATTTAGGTCAGAATAGATCAGGTATTCAGTTTCAAAGAACCTAATGACCCTTAGTGCATCAACCACGGAACTGCTGAATTACTCAGTGTCCAACTTCAATAGGAGCCCATTGAGCAACATCTTCATGTCGGGGAGGCTCAATCTCCAGACCAAGCGTTTGATTGAAGTTCGGGAGGTCGTCCGGGCCTCTGAGGATATGTGAGATGTTGTTTTTGGTAGCAATTAGGCAGGTATGGAATCCCCATCTATATGGGATTCTTTTTTCCTTCAAGACTGATGTGATATACCTCAAGTCCCTCCTCTTTTGCAGTGTTGTAGGACAAAGATCTGAATAGATCTGAACTTCTGTGCCCCTAAATGTAATTAAGTGCTTTGCTCTGGCCAACTTTAATACGTCCTCTTTATCCCGAAAAGATAAAAATGTATTAATTATGTCCCTAGGAGGGGCCCTGCTTGGAGGTTTGGGACGCAGGGCTCTATGTGCCCGTTCAATTTGTATGTCCGGTGCTGAAACATAATTTTTAAGGAATTTAACCCCTTAATGACCACAGCACTTTTCCATTTTCTGTCCGTTTGGGACCAAGGCTATTTTCTCTTGTTAAGTGTATCCAGTCCACGGATCATCCATTACTTATGGGATATTAACTCCTCCCTAACAGGAAGTGCAAGAGGATTCACCCAGCAGAGCTGCTATATAGCTCCTCCCCTAACTGCCATTACCAGTCATTCTCTTGCACCCAACGAATAGATAGGATGTGTTAGAGGACTGTGGTGATTATACTTAGTTTCATACCTTCAATCAAAAGTTTGTTATTTTATAATAGCACCGGAGTGTGTTATTCCTTCTCTGGTAGAATTTGAAGAAGAATCTACCTGAGTTTTTCTATGATTTTAGCCGGAGTAGTTAAGATCATATTGCTGTTTCTCGGCCATCTGAGGAGAGGTAAACTTCAGATCAGGGGACAGCGGGCAGATTAATCTGCAAAGAGGTATGTAGCAGCTTATTATTTTCTGACAATGGAATTGATGAGAAAATTCTGCCATACCGATATAATGTAAACTCAGCCTTAAATGCAGTAGCAGCAACTGGTATCAGGCTGTCATGTATGTATATTTTACACTTCAGTAGTCTGGGGAATGGCACTTCACTGGAATTATACTGTATGCATAAAACTTTAGCCTAATTTGCAGGGACTAGCAACAGGCTTTTTAATAACACTCAATTTATTAATGTTAAACGTTTTTTGCTGGCATGTAAAATCGTTTAATTTTCTGAGGTACTGGGTGAAAAAATGTTTTGGGCACTATTTTTTTCCACTTGGCAGTCGTTTTATTTAATTTATGACAGTTTACTGATCTCTCTCACTGTTATGTGTGAGGGGGAGGGACCTTTTTTGGTGCTTTTGCTACGCATCAAAAAATTCAGTCAGAAGTTTATTGTCTTCCCTGCATGATCCGGTTCATCTCTACAGAACTCAGGGGTCTTCAAAACTTGTTTTGAGAGAGGTAATCACTCACAGCAGAGCTGTGAGATTGTAGTTGACTGTGATAAAAAAAAACGTTTATTTCTGTATTTTTTTTTTTTTTCTGCTATCAGGGTTAGTTATCCTTTGCTAATGGGAGCAATCCGTTGCTAAAATTGTGTTTTTTACAAAGATTTGATGCTATAACTTTTCAGTTT
This sequence comes from Bombina bombina, assembly GCF_027579735.1. Classification (NCBI taxonomy): domain Eukaryota; kingdom Metazoa; phylum Chordata; class Amphibia; order Anura; family Bombinatoridae; genus Bombina; species Bombina bombina. The sequence goes on along the minus strand of NC_069499.1, from coordinate 1,083,169,555 downwards.
ATTAATTTTCAACTGTCATAACTTTTTCTGTGCTTCTTATAGGCACAGTACGTTTTCATATTATAGTAAATTACTTGAAAAGTATTTCCAAGTTGCTAGTTTATTTGCTAGTGTGTTAAACATGTCTGATTCAGAGGAAGATATCTGTGCTATATGTGCTAAAGCCAAAGTGGAGCCCAATAGAAATTTATGTACTAACTGTATTGATGCTACTTTAAATAAAAGTCAATCTGTACAAATTGAACATATTTCACCAAACAACGAGGGGAGAGTTATGCCGACTAACTCGCCTCACGTGTCAGTACCTGCATCTCCCGCTCGGGAGGTGCGTGATATTGTAGCGCCGAGTACATCTGGGCGGCCATTACAAATCACATTACAGGATATGGCTACTGTTATGACTGAAGTTTTGGCTAAATTACCAGAACTAAGAGGTAAGCGTGATCACTCTGGGGTGAGAACAGAGTGCGCTGATAATATTAGGGCCATGTCAGACACTGCGTCACAATTTGCAGAACATGAGGACGGAGAGCTTCATTCTGCGGGTGACGGTTCTGATCCAAACAAACTGGATTCAGATATTTCAAATTTTAAATTTAAGCTGGAAAACCTCCGTGTATTACTAGGGGAGGTGTTAGCGGCTCTGAATGATTGTAACACAGTTGCAATACCAGAGAAAATGTGTAGGTTGGATAAATATTTTGCGGTACCGGCGAGTACTGACGTTTTTCCTATACCTAAGAGACTTACTGAAATTGTTACTAAGGAGTGGGATAGACCCGGTGTGCCGTTCTCACCCCCTCCGATATTTAGAAAGATGTTTCCAATAGACGCCACCACACGGGACTTATGGCAAACGGTCCCTAAGGTGGAGGGAGCAGTTTCTACTTTAGCTAAGCGTACCACTATCCCGGTGGAGGATAGCTGTGCCTTTTCAGATCCAATGGATAAAAAGTTAGAGGGTTACCTTAAGAAAATGTTTGTTCAACAAGGTTTTATATTGCAACCTCTTGCATGCATTGCGCCTGTCACGGCTGCAGCAGCATTTTGGTTTGAGTCTCTGGAAGAGACAGTTGAATCAGCTCCATTAGATGAGATTACACACAAGCTTAAAGCCCTTAAGTTAGCTAACTCATTTATTTCAGATGCCGTAGTACATTTAACTAAACTTACGGCTAAGAATTCCGGATTCGCCATTCAGGCACGCAGAGCACTGTGGCTAAAATCCTGGTCAGCTGACGTTACTTCTAAATCTAAATTGCTTAATATACCTTTCAAAGGGCAGACCTTATTCGGGCCCGGGTTGAAAGAAATTATCGCTGACATTACAGGAGGTAAAGGCCATGCCCTGCCTCAAGACAGAGCCAAACCTAAGGCTAGACAGTCTAATTTTCGTTCCTTTCGTAATTTCAAAGCAGGAGCAGCATCAACTTCCTCTGCACCAAAACAGGAAGGAGCTGTTGCTCGCTACAGACAAGGCTGGAGACCTAACCAGTCCTGGAACAAGGGCAAGCAGGCCAGGAAACCTGCTGCTGCCCCTAAGACAGCATGAATCGAGGACCCCCGATCCGGGAACGGATCTAGTGGGGGGCAGACTTTCTCTCTTCGCCCAGGCTTGGGCAAGAGATGTCCAGGATCCCTGGGCGTTAGAGATCATATCTCAGGGATACCTTCTAGACTTCAAATTCTCTCCCCCAAGAGGGAGATTTCATCTGTCAAGGTTGTCAACAAACCAAATAAAGAAAGAGGCGTTTCTACGCTGCATACAAGATCTTTTATTAATGGGAGTGATCCACCCGGTTCCGCGGTCGGAACAAGGACAAGGGTTTTACTCAAATCTGTTTGTGGTTCCCAAAAAAGAGGGAACTTTCAGGCCAATCTTGGATTTAAAGATCCTAAACAAATTCCTAAGAGTTCCATCGTTCAAAATGGAAACTATTCGGACAATTTTACCCATGATCCAAAAGGGTCAGTACATGACCACAGTGGATTTAAAGGATGCTTACCTTCACATACCGATTCACAAAGATCATTACCGGTATCTAAGGTTTGCCTTTCTAGACAGGCATTACCAGTTTGTAGCTCTTCCATTCGGATTGGCTACGGCTCCGAGAATCTTCACAAAGGTTCTGTGTGCTCTTCTGGCGGTACTAAGACCGCGAGGAATTGCGGTAGCTCCGTACCTAGACGACATTCTGATACAAGCTTCAAGCTTTCAAACTGCCAAGTCTCATACAGAGTTAGTACTGGCATTTCTAAGGTCGCATGGATGGAAGGTGAACGAAAAGAAGAGTTCTCTCTTTCCACTCACAAGAGTTCCCTTCTTGGGGACTCTTATAGATTCTGTAGAAATGAAGATTTACCTGACAGAAGACAGGTTAACAAAGCTTCAAAATGCATGCCGTGTCCTTCATTCCATTCAACACCCGTCAGTAGCTCAATGCATGGAGGTGATCGGCTTAATGGTAGCAGCAATGGACATAGTACCCTTTGCACGTCTACATCTCAGACCGCTGCAATTGTGCATGCTAAGTCAGTGGAATGGGGATTACTCAGACTTGTCCCCTACTCTGAATCTGGATCAAGAGACCAGAAATTCTCTTCTATGGTGGCTTTCTCGGCCACATCTGTCCAGGGGGATGCCATTCAGCAGGCCGGACTGAACAATTGTAACAACAGACGCCAGCCTACTAGGTTGGGGCGCTGTCTGGAATTCTCTGAAGGCTCAGGGACAATGGAATCAGGAGGAGAGTCTCCTACCAATAAACATTCTGGAATTGAGAGCAGTTCTCAATGCCCTTCTGGCTTGGCCCCAGTTAACAACTCGGGGGTTCATCAGGTTTCAGTCGGACAACATCACGACTGTAGCTTACATCAACCATCAGGGAGGGACAAGAAGCTCCCTAGCAATGATGGAAGTATCAAAGATAATTCGCTGGGCAGAGTCTCACTCTTGCCACCTGTCAGCAATCCACATCCCGGGAGTGGAGAACTGGGAGGCGGATTTCTTAAGTCGTCAGACTTTTCATCTGGGGGAGTGGGAACTTCTTTGCCCAAATACTTCGACGTTGGGGCAAACCAGAGATAGATCTCATGACGTCTCGACAGAACGCCAAGCTTCCTCGTTACGGGTCCAGATCCAGGGATCCGGGAGCGGTTCTGATAGATGCTTTGACAGCACCTTGGACCTTCGGGATGGCTTATGTGTTTCCACCCTTCCCGATGCTTCCTCGCTTGATTGCCAGAATCAAACAGGAGAGAGCATCAGTGATTCTAATAACGCCTGCATGGCCACGCAGGACTTGGTATGCAGATCTAGTGGACATGTCATCCTGTCCACCTTGGTCGCTACCTCTGAAACAGGACCTTCTGATCCAGGGTCCCTTCAAACATCAAAATCTAATTTCTCTGAAGCTGACTGCTTGGAAATTGAACGCTTGATTTTATCAAAACGTGGTTTTTCTGAGTCAGTTATTGATACCTTAATACAGGCTAGGAAGCCTGTTACCAGAAAGATTTACCATAAGATATGGCGCAAATACTTATATTGGTGCGAATCCAAGAGTTACTCATGGAGTAAGGTTAGGATTCCGAGGATATTGTCTTTTCTACAAGAAGGTTTAGAAAAGGGTTTATCCGCTAGTTCCTTAAAGGGACAGATTTCAGCCCTGTCCATTCTTTTACACAAACGTCTGTCAGAAGTTCCGGACGTTCAAGCTTTTTGTCAGGCTTTAGCTAGGATCAAGCCTGTGTTTAAAACTGTTGCTCCACCATGGAGTTTGAACTTAGTTCTTAATGTTTTACAGGGGGTTCCGTTTGAACCCCTTCATTCCATTGATATCAAGTTGTTATCTTGGAAAGTTCTGTTTTTAATGGCGATTTCCTCGGCTCGAAGAGTCTCTGAGTTATCTGCCTTACATTGTGATTCTCCTTATCTGATTTTTCATTCAGACAAGGTAGTTCTGCGTACTAAACCTGGGTTCCTACCTAAGGTGGTCACTAACAGGAATATCAATCAAGAGATTGTGGTTACATCTTTGTGTCCTAATCCTTCTTCGAAAAAGGAACGTCTGCTACACAATCTAGATGTAGTCCGTGCCCTGAAATTTTATCTACAGGCAACTAAGGATTTTCGACAAACGTCTTCCCTGTTTGTCGTTTATTCTGGTCAGAGGAGAGGTCAAAAAGCTTCGGCTACCTCTCTCTCCTTTTGGCTTCGTAGCATAATACGGTTAGCCTATGAGACTGCTGGACAGCAGCCTCCTGAAAGAATTACAGCACATTCTACTAGAGCTGTGGCTTCCACTTGGGCCTTTAAGAATGAGGCTTCTGTTGAACAGATTTGCAAGGCTGCAACTTGGTCTTCTCTTCATACTTTTTCCAAATTTGACACTTTTGCTTCTTCGGAGGCTGTTTTTGGGAGAAAGGTTCTTCAGGCAGTGGTTCCTTCCGTATAAAGAGCCTGCCTGTCCCTCCCGTCATCCGTGTACTTTAGCTTTGGTATTGGTATCCCATAAGTAATGGATGATCCGTGGACTGGATACACTTAACAAGAGAAAACATAATTTATGCTTACCTGATAAATTTATTTCTCTTGTAGTGTATCCAGTCCACGGCCCGCCCTGTCAATTTAAGGCAGGTAATTTTTCCATTAAACTACAGTCACCACTGTACCCTATGGTTTTCCTTTCTCTGCATGTTTTCGGTCGAATGACTGGTAATGGCAGTTAGGGGAGGAGCTATATAGCAGCTCTGCTGGGTGAATCCTCTTGCACTTCCTGTTGGGGAGGAGTTAATATCCCATAAGTAATGGATGATCCGTGGACTGGATACACTACAAGAGAAATAAATTTATCAGGTAAGCATAAATTATGTTTTTACATTTTTGCGGTGTTTGTGTTTAGCTGTAATTTTCCTCTTACTCATTTACCGTACCCACACATATTATATACCGTTTTTCTCGCCATTAAATGGACTTTCTAAAGATACCATTATTTTCATCATATCTTATAATTTACTATAAAAAAAATATAAAATATGAGGAAAAATTGAAAAAAAATACACTTTTTCTAACTTTGACCCCCAAAATCTGTTACACATCTACAACCACCAAAAAACACCCATGCTAAATAGTTTCTAAATTTTGTCCTGAGTTTAGAAATACCCAATGTTTACATGTTCTTTACTTTTTTTGCAAGTTATAGGGCAATAAATACAAATAGCACTTTGCTATTTCCAAACCATTTTTTTTCAAAATTAGCGCTAGTTACATTAGAACACTAATATCTTTCAAGAATCTCTGAATATCTATTGACATATATATATATTTTTTTAGTAGACATCCCAAAGTATTGATCTAGGCCCATTTTTGTATATTTCATGCCACCATTTCACCGCCAAATGCGATCAAATAAAAAAAATTGTTCACTTTTTCACAAATTTTTTCACAAACTTTAGGTTTCTCACTGAAATTATTTACAAACAGCTTGTGCAATTATGGCACAAATTGTTGTAAATTGTTCTCTGGGATCCCCTTTGTTCAGAAATAGCAGACTTATATGGCTTTGGTGTTGCTTTTTGGTAATTAGAATGCCACTAAATGCCACTGTGCACCACACGTGTATTATGCCCAGCAGTGAAGGGGTTAATTAGGGAGCATGTAGGGAGCTTTTTGGGGTAATTTTAGCTTTAGTGTAGTGTAGTAGACAACCCCAAGTATTGATCTAGGCCCATTTTGGTATATTTCATGCCACCATTTCACCGCCAAATGCGATCAAATTAAAAAAAACGTAACATTTTTCACAATTTTAGGTTTCTCACTGAAATCATTTACAAACAGCTTGTGCAGTTATGGCACAAATGGTTGTAAATGCTTCTCTGGGATCCCCTTTGTTCAGAAATAGCAGACATATATGGCTTTGGCATTGCTTTTTGGTATTTAGAAGGCCGCTAAATGCCGCTGCGCATCACACGTGTATTATAGCTAGCAGTGAAGGGGTTAATTAGGTAGCTTGTAGGGAGCTTGCAGGGTTAATATCACATTTAGAGTAGAGCTCAGCCTCCCACCTGAAACATCAGACCCCCTGATCCCTCCCAAACAGCTCTCTTCCCTCCCCCACCCCACAATTGTCCCCGCCATCTTAAGTACTGGCAGAAAGTCTGCCAGTACTAAAATAAAAGCTATATTTGTTTTTTTTGTGTGTTTTTAAAAAAGCATATTTACATATGCTGCTGTGTACTATCCCCCCTTAGCCCCTAACCTCACTGATCCCCCCCAAACAGCTCTATAACCCTCCCACTCTAACTTAATCTGCGCCATCTTGGGTACTGGTAGCTGTCTGCCAGTACCCAGTTTAGAAGAAAACATGCTTTTTTTTAATTTTTACAAATTTTTTCTGTAGTGTAGCTTCCCCCCACACCAAACCAACCCCCCACCCCTCCACGATCTCTTTTTGTGAGATTTTGGCATTTCTTATTAAAGATTTGGGCATTTCTTATTAAAGATATTTGCCGTAGTGTAGCGGTTCCCACCCGCTCCCGCCCGTGCACGCGCCCGCCCGCCACCCTCCGTGCACGCGCGCGCGCCCGCGCGTGCCCCCTAACGTTCCCGCCCCCGATCCCGCCCCCCTTGACTAAACAGCACACACCGATGGCCGCCCACCCGCCTCCCAAGCCGGCTCCCACCCACCAACGATACCGGCCATCGATGTCCGGTGCAGAGAGGGCCACAGAGTGGCTCTCTCTGCACCGGAAGGCCATGTAAGGTTATTGCAGGATGCCTCCATATCGAGGCATCACTGCAATAACCGGAAAGCAGCTGGAAGCGATCAGGATCGCTTCCAGCTGCTTTCCACACAGAGGACGTGCAGGGTACGTCCTCAGGCATCCCGACTCAACCACGTGGTTGCGGCCCGTTCTCTGTGAGTGCCGCTATGGAATTGCGGTGGGGCTTTAGGAGCAGAGAGGTGTTAGTAGAGACCGCAGGCACGATGAGCAAGACCCATAGAGTGTGTGTGACAGGTACCTGGGGTATTCTTTGAAGTGCCGGGTGTTCGGCGGCAAGTTCCTATGCCGTCTCTGTGTTCCACTCCTCCTCTGTGTAATCCTTCATGAAGGCTTGACGTGTGACCCAAAAAGTTATATTACCGGAAGCCAGTGAGCTTGGGTATTAATATCAGGTCCTGCAATTAGTTTGGGTGATCAGGGATCATTCAGAATCTATACGATATACACTGGGGACTAGAGAGCTCTACTAGATTGCGGCCATCTTAGTTAATGGCTAGGCTCCGCCCCCTGTTTTCAGTTTTTTACAAAATGTCTGGATCGGGGCGTTAGTGCTTTTCAGGTCAAATGTGCCTCTTTTCCTTAGACCCACAACCTTTTCTTTCTCTGTTGAGTCAAAGAATTATTTCAGTCTTAATGTCCGCTGGAAGTGCTGAATGTCAATATGGAGGTCAAATCTGTCTGTATATTTAGTTGGGACAAACGAAAGGCCTTTTTGTTGGAGCAACAGTTCGTCCTCTGACAGTAGTCTCTGGCTGATATTTACCACTATCTGTTCATTCATCTCCTTCTCGGGGGTCTGTTTCTTATTCTTGAAATGCCCCCTCCTCGGGTGGGGCATCCTCTCCAGCGTTTTTTGACCTCGTTGTTATTCCTTCTCTTTGTATACCTGTCAGAATATCTTGTTCTGATGTGCTGTCTGAATCTGTGCCCATTCCTGAGCTGTCTACTGTAGCTAGATTCCATGGCCTCCTTGCCCTGTATCTTCTTGAGCGGATTTCTCTAAGCCTCTGTCTCTCTTCTGGCTTGAGTAGCTATTTGTAGACTTTCTGTTCTCTGTAATCCTCCAGTACAGCTTCACATTTTATATTCTTAAATGCTGTTAGTTCTTTTTGATATTGCTCCAGCTGTGTCTGTAGTTTAGTCTCCCATTCTTCATCCTCATTCTGGGATAGAGCTGTGGTGTTTTCTTTGGTGAAATGTTAGCTTGTATTAGCAGGCTTCTAACCTCTTGTATAACAAGTAGCATTAGATCAAGTGCACACTTATTTAAAATGTTGCACCATCGCTCACAGAAGGCAGGGTTTACTCTTCCCAGGGTAGGGACATTCTTAATTATAAAACCCCTAGGTAAAAATCTTTTTTTATAGTATTCGGACAAATATTGTCCATGCAGTTCCAAATCTTTCTCTTTCTTTTTAAGCTTCAGCGGGTGTGACAGTATGTGTGTGACAGGTTTATTGGTGGGGCCTGTAGTCAGTGCCTCAAATAAAATCTCTGTTGCATCCTCATCCATGTACTGAAAAACACTAGCTCCCTGGAGCCCTGAACCTTCAGCTCCTTGTATGGTTATTCCTCCTTGTTGTGATATGTTATTATATAGATATTAGTCAGCATAATAGTCAAGCAGTATATATAAGGAAATCTCTTAGTAATCGGGTGCCCAAAACAAAGTAACAACAATTCCAGGCAGAGTATGGCACTCACAAATCTTTGACCAGGGTGCTGCAGCAGGCAAAGCATACAAAACAAAAAGAAGCAGGCACTCACATGTAAATTGTTACAACAACACATCTCAACGGTTAAAAAAGGCATCATTGGAGATACACAAGAAGAAGGTAACAAGAAAGAGAAAATGGCTACCACCTATTCAAGAATACGTTCTTTACCATACTGAGAAATAACTGGGAGATACTAAGATCAGACAAGACACTTCCTTTCAAATTGATGAATGTACATAGAATAGGCTTTAAAAAAGGAAAGTCACTCAAAGATATACTACAAAATACTGATCCCGTACACTGCTATAGCTCCAAAACATGGTTAGAAAAGAACAAACCAGGCTGTTATAAATGCAGCGGATGTACTACCTGCAATGGGCTACAAGCTGGGAAATTCTTTCAGCACCCAAGGCACAAAAAGAAGTATCTACATAAGCAGAGGATGACTTGTACAACCAAGTATATAGTCTACTTACTGTTTTGTCCGTGTAGCTTGTTTTACATTGGTAAAACAAACGACAACCTAAGAACCAGGATGGCGAATCATAGAAGTGCAATACGCACAGCGATTAAGAATCAAGATACGGACCAGCCGGTGGCCAGACACTTTCTACAGAGTAGACACAATGTAGCAGACTTGCGCTACACCATCACTGATCACGTGCCATCCCTACAAAGAGGAGGAGATTGCAATAAAATACTTTTGCAAAGGGAAGCGAGATGGACATTTGAGCTTGAAACTCTGAGCCCTAAGGGTCTGAATACAAAAATAGAATGGTATAGCTTCATGTAGCTATAGCTATTTGTATTTTGGGTAGTACACCCTAGCATACTATTTATTCCCATGTTTATTCCCTTGTGTTCCCCCTGTAAATTGTTTCCCTTTGTCTTTTCCTGATTTTCCCTTGTTTTTTTACTATGTTTTTCCCCCTGTTTTTCCTTACTCTTTTCCTCCTCTACATTCGTCTCTTCTGTCTAAGAGTCGTACTATGTCATTCTCTTTTGTCTAAGTGTCATACTATGTCATGCTCATTTGTTTTATTGCTCATTTTTATTGCTCTTTATTCTGTGCTTTTACTATGTGTTTTTCTTTTTCTTTTTTTTCTCCTTTTTTTTTTTTTCTTTCTTTTTCTTCATATTATGTTGATAGCAGTTATATTCCCTTTCAGACTTATGTAATTTGCCCGCATAGATATATGACTGCATAGTATTTTAGTCATTATACTTTTGCTTATGGCCATAGAAGTTGCCGTTGTATTTATGAGTACCTCAACAGTCCGCACATATTAAGTTGTAGTTGTTGATTATGGATGTATAGTGTTAGCATAAGAGCAACAATGTTTTTATCTAATTAGCCACGTTGTTTAGTTTAAATTTGTTTGGCTAGTTACTAAGGCTACGGACGACGCCCCTAGTGACTCATGCCATGCGCCTGATGCTTCCAGCTGATTCAAATCACTTGATTATGATTAGTAGGTGGTTTTATGTTCACACATGTGTATACATAGAGGTTGCTGTTTTCACTTTCTTGTTATGTCTGAAGAAGGAGGTAATACTCCGAAACATCACACCTTGTGGAATTAAAATATATCCTTTATTTAAATACCAGTGAGTGCCTGCTTCTTTTTGTTTTGTATGCTTTGCCTGCTGCAGCACCCCGTCAAAGATGTGTGAGTGTCATACTCTGCCTGGAATTATATATATATACATGCGCAAAGCACAGTGAAAAACAAACCACTAGTAGAGGATACAATTAGTATATCCAACAACACATTCAGAATAAAATAAGATAAATATAAATCCCAAAAAACACAATGAATGCAAATAGTATATCCAAAAACACATACAAGGTAAAAATAAATGTAAATCCCAAAAAAAACAAAGTGGAGCAAGCTATAGCTCTATGGATATAATAATATAGAGTAAATGTGACGTATGAAATGAAAAGAACGAAAAACCCACAGTTAAATAAATAGGATTATATACAGAACTGCGTAGGTATATAAATAAGTAGCAGATACAAAAGGGGATAAAATGTTATACAATTTCGTCACACAAAGAGTGCTGGCAATGTCAGTAAAAGGCTGCAGGAAGTCCCAATTACAGAGAAGAACACACAGTCCTGTGAAGTTTGGAGGTTGAGTGAGTGGGGATAGTAAAGGTACTGGCAGATCCCAAATATCCTCCCCCTGAAGGTAGTTCCTACTTAACTAGAAGTAACCTTAATCGTATGAGGTAAGTAGAAGCCCAGAACGTAATGTTGGTGTCCGCATAGGAGACAATATCAAAAGATTGAGCCTCTGTGTGTAGAGAGGGAGACAGGAGCTGGACCTAGGTTTTCTATGCCCTGGCTGAGTCGTGTCCCCAGAACGGTGTCAAATTCTCAATCAATCAAATAGGGAGAAAGAAAGCAAAACAAAGTGCACTAATAGTGCTTTATTGTTTATTGAGCAAAATAATCATAAAACAGAGATCCTTACATCAGTTACCTCATTCGTATGAGGTAAGAAAACAGCTTAAAATCACAAGTATCATCTACGAGTCGTGAGACAGAAACAGGATGCCCACCATGAACCTTACGAGTTTCGAAGATCAGCGCCTTCTTTGTCAGAGGAAATGTGGAGGGGCATCCCGTGCAGCTTAAAATACTGCTTTGCGTGGTTAGTGGGCTCCCAGTTCTGCCGGCGATTGGAGAGCATCACAAGGTACGTCATAGAGGCTACTGTCTATTGGGCACACATCTCACGCTACTAACCAATAGTGAACTGTCAATGCTGAGGTAAGGGGAAGTGTATATGACACACCCTCAGATGGATAAATTATAAGCGGAATACCTGATGTGACAGATAAATACAGGGAGTGCAGAATTATTAGGCAAATGAGTATTTTGACCACATCATCCTCTTTATGCATGTTGTCTTACTCCGAGCTGTATAGGCTCGAAAGCCTACTACCAATTAAGCATATTAGGTGATGTGCATCTCTGTAATGAGAAGGGGTGTGGTCTAATGACATCAACACCCTATATCAGGTGTACATAATTATTAGGCAACTTCCTTTCCTTTGGCAAAATGGGTCAAAAGAAGGACTTGACAGGCTCAGAAAAGTCAAAAATAGTGAGATATCTTGCAGAGGGATGCAGCACTCTTAAAATTGCAAAGCTTCTGAAGCGTGATCATCGAACAATCAAGCGTTTCATTCAAAATAGTCAACAGGGTCGCAAGAAGCGTGTGGAAAAACCAAGGCGCAAAATAACTGCCCATGAACTGAGAAAAGTCAAGCGTGCAGCTGCTAAGATGCCACTTGCCACCAGTTTGGCCATATTTCAGAGCTGCAACATCACTGGAGTGCCCAAAAGCACAAGGTGTGCAATACTCAGAGACATGGCCAAGGTAAGAAAGGCTGAAAGACAACCACCACTGAACAAGACACACAAGCTGAAACGTCAAGACTGGGCCAAGAAATATCTCAAGACTGATTTTTCTAAGGTTTTATGGACTGATGAAATGAGAGTGAGTCTTGATGGGCCAGATGGATGGGCCCGTGGCTGGATTGGTAAAGGGCAGAGAGCTCCAGTCTGACTCAGACGCCAGCAAGGTGGAGGTGGAGTACTGGTTTGGGCTGGTATCATCAAAGATGAGCTTGTGGGGCCTTTTCGGTTGAGGATGGAGTCAAGCTCAACTCCCAGTCCTACTGCTAGTTTCTGGAAGACACCTTCTTCAAGCAGTGGTACAGGAAGAAGTCTGCATCCTTCAAGAAAAACATGATTTTCATGCAGGACAATGCTCCATCACACGCGTCCAAGTACTCCACAGCGTGGCTGGCAAGAAAGGGTATAAAAGAAGAAAATCTAATGACATGGCCTCCTTGTTCACCTGATCTGAACCCCATTGAGAACCTGTGGTCCATCATCAAATGTGAGATTTACAAGGAGGGAAAACAGTACACCTCTCTGAACAGTGTCTGGGAGGCTGTGGTTGCTGCTGCACGCAATGTTGATGGTGAACAGATCAAAACACTGACAGAATCCATGGATGGCAGGCTTTTGAGTGTCCTTGCAAAGAAAGGTGGCTATATTGGTCACTGATTTGTTTTTGCTTTGTTTTTGAATGTCAGAAATGTATATTTGTGAATGTTGAGATGTTATATTGGTTTCACTGGTAAAAATAAATAATTGAAATGGGTATATATTTGTTTTTTGTTAAGTTGCCTAATAATTATGCACAGTAATAGTCACCTGCACACACAGATATCCCCCTAAAATAGCTATAACTAAAAACAAACTAAAAACTACTTCCAAAACTATTCAGCTTTGATATTAATGAGTTTTTTGGGTTCATTGAGAACATAGTTGTTGTTCAATAATAAAATTAATCCTCAAAAATATAACTTGCCTAATAATTCTGCACTCCCTGTAGAACTCTGAGAAATCTGTTCCCTACACAATTGGTATACAATGAATATACAGATGGTGTACAAACAAATACATAAGAACAGGGCAATTAATCACTATATATACATAGCATAGAAAAGGTATGTGAATACCTAAATACAGGGTCAGTATAATAGAATTAAAAAAAATATGAAAAAATATATAGATAAATAAATGTAACGACAACCAAGCATTAATGCTGCAATCTATATACACTTTATAAAATGCTGGCAAGTCGTTATTAAAAGTGTTATATTTTTACAAATATTATTTTTTTTTTTTTTTTAAGAAACTATTTTACGTAATAACAATGTGAAGCTTCTGTAAAGAAGCAGGTCCAAGTCTTCAAAGGTTTAACCTAATAAAATACCTAAACTGATACATATATGAATGCAAAAGTTTAAATTGACAATATACCAGTACTATTAATGTTTTGTAAAAAATGATATAATTTAAATAGCTAAGAATGTTTGGCTAAAAACAGAGGTTCATATTAAAAATACACATCATATTGTACAAAAAAATATGCAATAAAAAATGTTTTGGATCCTTTCTACAAAAAAAATGTGTATATGTTTAGGGAACGTTCCTATATCTCCATATGAAGTTCAGTATGATTAAAATAATAATAAAAAATAATGCAATTCATAGAAAAACAATAAAGCAAATATGCAAATAAGTTGATGAGTAAAAATGGGCTAAGGAGATTAAAGGAATGCTACAATGTCAATATCTTTGTTTAGGCCACGAGGGGTAAGAGTATTGAAATAGTGTATCCAGAATGTTTCCCTTTGTCGAAGTTTAATTAGTCTATCTCCTCCTTGTTTCAAAGGAGGAATATATTGAGACCTTGAGACAATCTGGATCACTATTATGTACAGTCCTAAAGTGTTCCGAAACACTGTGATCTTTAAAGGACATTTCAATATTTGAGATGTGTTCCGCTAACCTCTTTTTATAGGGGCGTTTTGTGCATCCTATATACAGCAAATCACAATTGCATTTCAGAATGTAGACTACATCAGTGGTTTTGCAGTTGGTTAGATGTTTTAATGTACAATGTTTTATTATTGGCAGTAGATGATAAGGTTTTTGTGGGTTTATTACCTCCATAAGCATGTGTATAGCTCAAGCAATTGCTCCTATTATATTTTAAAAACCCTACAGTACTTCTCTCTAGCCAATTCCCTGTATTTTCTTTAGTTTTTAGCTTACTGGGTGCCAGTATAATTTTTAATATTTTTATTTTTTCTAAAAGTTACAGCTGGTTTGTCCCCTATAATATTCTGTAGAAGCTTGTCTTGTTTGAAGATAGGCCAATGTTTTTGTAAGATTTTCTTAATATCTGGAGCTGCCTCATTGTAGGTGGTGATAAGGCCTAACTTGTATTTGGAGTGAGCTGTATGTTGGACTTCCCCCACTTGATTGGGATTGGATTTTGTCAATAATGAGTCTCTAGCTAAAACCCTGGCTCTTTTTATGGCGTTGTCCGGGAGTTTTTTCGGATACTTTTTTTATATAAATTTTTCTTTTAAAAGAGAAGATTATTTGTCGTAATCATCTAGTTTGGTACAATTTCGGCAAAGGCACTAAAATTGGCTATAAGTAATATTGTTTATCCACGGGGGATAATGGCTACTATGTGCTGATAGGTAGCTGTTGCTATCAGTGTCCTTGCGGAAGATTTTAGTGAGAATTTTATCTCCTTCTGTGAAGAGAGTAAGATCTAAGAACTCAATGCTATGTTTATCCATTTTGTGGGTTAATTGGAGATTCATGTAGTTATTATTGAGATATGTTATAAAAGTTGGGATACTATCTGCATCACCATCCCAGATTAGTATAATATTGTCAATAAATAGACCCAACCAGATGATATTATTCTTAAATGAATTATTTTCATAAATATAGATTTAGATAGTCATCTTTATCTTGGATCACTATTCCTCTGCCCTTGTCAGCTTCCCTAATTACAATACTGGTATTCTCTTTTAGTTTTTTATGTAATTTCAAATTGTCTTTTTTGATTTTATAAGAAACACATAACTTTTAATACCAATTCACTATAGGTGGAAATGAAATTGCCCTTGGACTGAACCGGGAAAAAGGTAGAATTTGGTTTAAGATTAGAGTGTAAATTAATCCGGTCTGAGATTTACTAGTTGTAACCTGTTTTTTTTTTTTTTTATGGGTGGAGTCCTTATAGAATTTAGTGTATGTCGGAGGTCTTTTGTGTATGGCTCTACCCCTAAAAAAGTCTGAGTTCTAGGGTCTTTATATTGTTGAACTTTGTGTTTCTGTATATGAGGCCCATTGGTAAAATCATGTGTATCTTTATATGAGTATCTCCTATTAGGAGTGGGATTTTCATGATTATAGAATCTCCTATGATTATTATGGTAGTTACTTTGATAATTATTATATGGAATATTTCTGAATTGTCTATATTCCTGTTTGTTTTCCCAATAGTTGGAAGGGTATTCATTATGTTTTATGTTTGATTTTGAATTTCAATTAGAATGTCTATTAGAAAAAGAAGTCCGTGTTTTCACGCTTAGGGCACGTGATCTTTGTCTACATGTGAATGTATTTGGGGCTTAGCTGGTGTCGCTACCTCCCTACAAAGAGGATTAATATCAGTTTAATTGTCTGAACGTTCTACATCTTTCCAGAGGTCATCTTCTTCCTCAACATTACTTACTATATTGTTCTCGGGATTATCTAACTTTGATTCATGGAAGTCTCTAAGAAATTATTTCTTCTTTTTGGTTTCCAGGATCCCCTCAAATTTAGAAATTCTATTTCTATATTTTTCATCAAGCTCCTTATAATAGACATCATCTTTTTTGTAATTCTAGATTATTTCCTTATTCCATAATTTCTCCACTTAGTTGTTTAACTTTGTATTGTCTATATCTCGTGATGATATCTAGCATGGTAAAGGAGCTATCCTCTAAGGCAGTATCCCATTCGGTCTGGTATTCTACATCTTCAATATCAAAGCTGGTGTTTTTGGTTACCCTTAGACCTCTGGGGTTAATTCTATATTTTGTATATATATATATATATATATATATATATATATATATATATATATATATATATATATATATATATATATATTATATATATACTGTATATATATATATATATATATATATAAACACACACATATATGTGTATATAGTTCAACATTGATGTTGTTTATAGTTACCCCCCAGTGAATAAATATGGCAATATCTGGGGTCTTGATTCTTATGTGCTCACCTATCCACTTTTTGTCTGGGTGAGAGCAAAACTGGTGGAGTTTGAGAAGCTGCCATGGGTTTTTTGTTTACCCCACAAAACTTTAAAATCACCAGCC
This sequence comes from Bombina bombina, assembly GCF_027579735.1. Taxonomy (NCBI): domain Eukaryota; kingdom Metazoa; phylum Chordata; class Amphibia; order Anura; family Bombinatoridae; genus Bombina; species Bombina bombina. The sequence continues at coordinate 1,083,153,255 of NC_069499.1, read as the reverse complement.
ACTATTGCCACTGATGCTGACACCCCAGAAAAGTCTGTTCCTATTTATCTTTCACATGCTTACCCAATGCAATAATATAACAACCAGGCTTACAGCATAAGTAATGTGCCAGCTTAATTAGTTCAAACAGAACCAAGTTTAATGGACTGAAATGCAATAGAAAAGAAGCCATAATTATCAGTTGAATATGAAGTTTCATGTGTTAATGATAGACAATGACCACAAGAAGGGGTTAGGTATTTAATTGATTTTAACTTATAAAAATTGATATTGCTTTTAGCTATGTAGTGTGTGGTAAATTTTTAAGGGGTATTAGAAAATCCAATAACCCAGGAAACAGTGGTCTTTTTGACAGAATATTCAAGCCAATTCTATCAAGTATGTTCTATTATGAAGAGAAATCTCCATTTACTTGAGGAGGATGCTACACTTAGACCTTATATTGGTACTTGTAAATTTGTGCCAAAAAGACCGCTAACATTGTCCTCTAGACTGTCACCTAGTTTAGTTTGCTCTGATTATATTGACAGAAGTAACTGGATTAAAAAGAAAGGGACCTATAGGTGTGGTCATGGTCCTTGTGTCACTTGTGGCTTCTTACATGTTGGGAATGGTTTTAATAGCACTGTAACGGGGGAATAATTTTTGCACAAATTTTATGCTAATTGCAGGACTACGTTTGTAGTATATCTCTTGGAGTGCAAATATTGTAAGTTGCAGTACACAGGTCAAACAACCAGAGAACTGAGATCCAGGATTAGGGAGCATATAAGGGACACCAGAGAGTATGTAAAGGAATCTGCAGTGGCTAGGCATTTTAACTTGACTCATATGACTAATGTCTTTGATATGAAAGTTCAAGTTATTGATCGCATAATGTTTCCCCCCCAGGGGAGGTGACAGATGTAAATTATTACTCAAACAATAACTATATTGGATATATAAATTGAAGACTGTCACTCCCCTGGGCTTGAATCGCAAATGGGATACTATTTTGTCGAGTAATATTAGGGACTTTTTTAGTGCTTATATATATTATATATTTTATATTCTATGTTTTTAAATTTACATACTTGCATAGCATAAATGCACTGAGAGTTCTGTTTGATGCCATTGGTATAGCCATTTATGGGATTTTAAATGCACTGTTCCTAAAATGACAAAAATACATATAATTGACTTAATCCTTTGTATTTATAATTTTGATAAAATTCTGTTTCATGTTGTATGTAGGGTGTATATAAGTACACGTATACATATATCAAAAACGTCAGGTGTTTATATACATGTGCATATTGTTTCACCTAATTTTTTTCACTGCTCACTGTTTTCCAGTGCCATAGTAATTGTATTTAAGAAATATCAATTTAGTTGTATAGAAATTTAGATATTTGTGTGATGTTGTATTTTTAATTAACACATAGGGGCCTATCTATCAAGCTCAGAGTGGAGCTTGATGCCCCGTGTTTCTGGCGAGCCTGCAGGCTCGCCAGAAACAGCAGTTATGAAGCAGCGGTCACAAAGACCGCTGCTCCATAACCTGTACGCCTGCTCTGAGCAGGCGGACAGACATCGCCGGAATTCAACCCAATTGAGTACGATCCGGTTGATTGACATCCCCCTGCTGGTGGCCAATTGGCCGTGAGTCTGCAGGGGGCGGCGTTGCACCAGCAGCTCTTGTGAGCTGCTGGTGCAATGATGAACAGTTGAGAGCGTATTGCTCTCCGTATTCAGCAAGGTCTGGCGGACCTGATCCTCACTAGCGGATCAGGTCCACCAGACTTTGATAAATATAGGCCATTGAATTATCAACAGGTGCACTTTCCCTTTAAATAGGGAGTGTGCACAGAGCAAACTCACCCTATGATTAAGTGATAAATGGAGCACGAAACTAGTCAGGGAGTTTGCTAGCCTTGTACCAATTTTAACTTATGTCCAAATAAAGGTGAATTACGGTATATTTTTACTTTTTTTTGCCCTCTGACTCCTCTTTAAAGTGCTGCTGTATTACTTTATAGAATATTTGCATTGTCTATTTCCAAGAGCACTATTTGAAAATGTAAAACAAATACTGCTCACTGCCGGATAAGGACAAATCTCAAAGCATTATTGGTGAACATAGAAAAAGATTTTTAAAATAACAGAGTAACAGAGTAACATCTATTTAAAAAAATCAATTCTTCATTTTTAAATACATCTTTTTAGATGCTACAAAGAAAAATTAATTTAATGTCCCTTTCATATTAGAAACTGAGATAATAGTTTATGCATATTCTTACAGAATACAAGTTTTACAGAAACAGATGTTCTCTAGTCTGAACAACCATCATGATTAAAATTAGATAAATGTAACACATTGTAGGTATAGACTTAGTTTTATCAAGATCAGCTATTTTGTTTTCTGAAAGTACTTAGATGCAGAAAACTAGAACATTAAGAAAGAAGACAAATTGGAATGCCAATTTGTAATATGCATATTCAACAATACTAAAAAAGATCAGACATATTCCTCTCTGCAAACTTTCTTTTACTGTTATCAAGCTGGAAAAAAAATCTCTTATGGGTTTTGCAACAAATTACATCCAATGATAGCCACCACTTTTTTTTTAAAGTTGGATTTTTTTAGATATACTGTATCACAACAATATGTGTCTATTATGTGATGGGTGAGACCTAACCAAGCATAATGTGTCTGACAGGATATTGCTAGTGGAGTTTGCAAGCATGCCAAATCAAACCATCTGCAAGAGCATGGTGCAAAACCTTGATCTCAGGCAATGTTAAAGGGACAGTCTACACCAGAGTTTGCATTGTTTAACAAGATAGATAATCCCTTTATTACCCATTCCCTAGTTTTGCACCACCAACACAGTTATATAAATACACTTTTTACCTCTATGATTATCATGTATCTAAACCTCTGCAAACTGCCCCCTTATTTCAGTTCTTTTTTTTTTTTTTTTTTTTTTAAAGATTTTTTATTGAGGTTATTGACAATACAACATCAAATAAACATGTTACACAAGTATTTAGAAACAATCTTTTAAACTATGACATTACTTAGGAGTTCAAAACTATACCACAGTCACATATAGTTAAAGATTTTTCACGAGAAAACCCAAAGCAACATCTCTATATTTGTATGTAGCAGGCAAAACGGAAACCTCATTTTCAACTTTATAGTAATATAGAATGATAAAAACAGTCTCTCTTGGACCTATGGTAGATTAGAATAAATTTTAAAGAAGGTAGTTAGGGTGTGGTCCAATAAGGGTTGTTGTTAAGTAAAGACATATGGTGCTGTTGAGAGAAAACTATGATAGAGATGCGGCATAGAAAAGACAAGCCGCGTAGGTAGTTCTCCTATAAAAGGAGGTACTTTATGGTGGTGGGGGGGGGGGGAGGAGGTGGTAATAAGAGTAAGATGAATGAAGTAAGTAACTTAAGGACTCTGCGGATGAAAAGAAGGGCAGGCGAGCATATATAATATATCACAGCTGCCTAGTGTACTAACTACCGTGCCTTAATTAAGGACCAATGGATAAATATATTTAAGTTCAACCATGTAACAACAGTTATAATCATGGGAGAATGGCAGGTATTTAATAGTCCAATAAGCTGCTGAACATAAAATACTGGGGGTTTTAAAACATAGTGAATGCCAGGCTATACAAATAGGGCAGGATGAAGCGAGAAAACAATAGTGATAACCTTAAGTACGCTGGCTGGTGCGTCATAATATAGATTTTGCCATTAGCTTAGTTAGTCCACTACTTGTTAAGACTAGCGCTATAGATAGAGATATGGTCTCCGCAAATGCAGAGGACCCTGCATAGGACATAATAGCTCTTCAGTGCAAGCTATAGTATCTTCTGGGTTTAACTCAGATACCGCACTAACGTATCTCTATATATATGTGGATGGAGGGGGGGGTGAGGATGGCGTCATTTATATACAAGCCAGGTAAAGTAAGCAAGATATGCGTCATATGGAGGGAAAAGCTTATTTCCAATAAATGTACCAGACATCTTAATTACTTGGGTGGAAGAAACATCAGATCACCCAATAGCCTCCCGTAAATATGGCGATCAGAATAGTATTTCAGCACATTGTGTAGTATCAATTTAAACGCCAAAACAGATATGTAGGATCCTCATACAATATACCTGTAAGCCAAACAGAACACTCCCCAACAGTCCAAATCATAATTTCATGAAAAAAAAACAAATAGAGAATAGGTCTACCACGGGGCATGGGCCCTATGCCCCGCGGTATTAGGCATAGGATCTCGACAGACAGTTGAACACGCATATAAGTATATAAATTTTCAGGGTAAATACAGTGTAAAAAGCGTGTCTGGGTATACCTACTGCAGTTAAAATATGCACTGAGTCCAAGTTTTGACTGTTGGGGAACTAAGGCTCCTATTAGTATCCACATAAGTAAATATGTGGCTATATACTTAAGGGGTATCCTAAAGGGACTAGTAGGTAACATTATAAGATTATATTGCTGTGCCTGACTCAAGATGCTAGGGCAAGAGTAATAAACTAGTAACTAATGGTGAAGAGCTGGTAGAAGAGAAATTTAAAAACCAACAACAGGCTTAACATCATGCAAACGTATGTGGAACTATTGAGAAAAAAAAAAAAAGAATCACAATATTTATCCCATGCCCTCCCCTTTGAATAAGACAACTTAATATTGCAAGTCCACTTCAGATATCAAAGTCTGTAACTTAGTAAATATTATCAAGACCAGTAAGTCTTTAACATCGTGGTGAACTTAAGACTTCAGCCCATTGCAGCCAGTCAGTGTGGGAGCACTAAAAAATGTCTTTGCTTTGGAAGAGTTATGAATGCACAATAAAGGTACCATCCGCTCAGAGTGACAAACCAGCGCTTTATGCTGAATAAAACAGAGGGCTAACATTATGCATATTAAACATATTACAGGCTTCAAATGTTCCAAGAGTACTCGAATGATCCAAAGGCAGTCAAATGCGTTTTTTACCAAAACAAGCAGCTCTGCTGTGACCCCACAAAGCCTGGTGGACTCATTAATTGGCAGAACAGTACATCTAGCCAATTCCTCTGGGGATCGTTAGTTGGACCGCAGTAGCTAAGGAGAACTGAGCGCGTCTGCCCAGTGCTGAGAAAATGTCTGCCAGTTTCAAAGCCAAAATTACCCCACAGTCAATCAGCATCAAGGAGAGAGTCAGCTTGTGGAGTGATAGGACGGACGGTGCCTGGGTCAAATAATAGAGCGGTATGCATTTAAGGGGGATTTGCACCTCTAGTGACTTCGTAGCTATAGGTGTGCCGTGCAGTCTCAGGGACCCGCTACTATGACCGGGAGCCAAGTCTAGAGTGAGAGCTGCAGGTGGGATTGCACTGGCGGGAGGGAGGGTGTCCGCAACTGCGGTGATACTTACTGCCCCACTAGTCGCCGGTAAATCAAGATGGCCTGGTGTTTGTAATGTGTCGCCCATCCGTTCCTCAATTACTGAGTTGCAGTCAGGGGGAAAGCGCCGGGACTCCACAGCGCCACTCCCATCTCGGTTATTTAAGATGGGCTCAGCTAAGTCGGGCTGCCGAGGCCAACAGCCGCCATTTCTCTGAGGGGCAGCGTACAGCTTGTCAGCCAGGCTAGCATGATGGCTTTCAAGTAGATGTCTCAGCTCCTCTAAGAAATAAGGTGGAATCTTCATAGTGTAGGATAGATCGGAACTCTTGAGAAATAGAAGGTTTGCAACTGCCTGTGAAGGGAGCATGTGGTTATAGATCTGCAAGATGGCGGCTCTCCTTCTCAGCTCTTTACTGTATAGCAGTGATGGCAGGCTGGTGCAAGCTCTCCGAACCCCTAAAAGTTCACAGGAATGCACTATCAGTTCTTAGGTCTATCCACGTAGATTCAGGGTTTAAAAAGATCACAATAAAGTGTGGAAAGACCTCTAAATTAGGATCCAGGGCCTGGGAGCTGCACCAGAACACGTCCTATCGGCTCTGCAGTTGGCTCCGCCCCCCTATTTCAGTTCTTTTGACAGACATATAATTTAGCAAATCAGAGCTGGCTCACCTGAACTCCACGTGCGTGAGCATAGTGTTATCTATATGACACACATGAACTAATACCCTCTACTGGTGAAAAACTGTCAAAATGCCCTGAGAAGAGGCGGCCTTCAAGGGCTAGAAATTAGCATATGAACCTCCTAGGTTTAGCTTTCAACTAAGAATATCAAGAGAACAAAGCAAAATTGGTGATAAAAGTAAATTGGAATTTTTTTTTAAAATTACATTCTCTATCTGAATCATGAGAGTTTATTTTGGACTAGACGGCCCCTTTAAGAAACGTTAGGTGCCAGAGAGGGCTGACCCCCCCCCCCCATACCACACACACACAGCAATATCATCCGAAACATTTATTCTGAGGCACCTGTGGGGAGGGGATGTAGTTACAAGAATAATTATAAGCAAATTACTAATGTTTTGGGTTAAGTTTAAATGCAATTAAAAAAAGTTTTGCCGATGTAGCCTTTAAAGGTCAAAGAGCCACTAAACCCAAAATCTTTCTTTCATGATTCAGATAGAGAATACAAATTCAAACAACATTACAATTTACTTCTATTATTTATTTTGCTTCATTTTTTAGATATCCTTAGTTGAAGAAAAAACAATGCACATGGGTGAGCCAATCACACGAGGCTTCCATGTGCAGCAACCAATCAGCAGCTACTGAGCATATCTAGATATGCTTTTCAGCAAAGAATATTAAGAGAATATAACAAATGAGATAATAGAAGTAAATTAGAAAGATGTTTAAAATTGCATTCTCTTTCTAAATCATGAAAAAAAAATGTGGGTTTCATCTGCCTTTACACCAAATTATTATATGGCATTGCTGTAGATAACACCAGACTCTCTCTTTTTGCTCAATAATCAAAAGCTCGCTTGCATGGAGAAAGATCACACAAAGGGCCTATGATCTAAAGCCCTCCACTCTGGCGAGATTATGCAAGGTCTCTCAAAGAATTTTATAAAGACAAATTTTAGCTTGAGAGCTCTTTATCTCGCTATGCAGTGTTCTGTATGTGAAGAAGGAACAAATACAAACTAAATATAGCGCTCCAAAAAAAGCCCCCAAAAATGTTGTGTGATTTCTCTCCATGTCGGAGAGTTTTAGATCATTAGGCCCATCTATCTATCTATCTATCTATCTATCTATTTATCTATCCATTTCTAATATCATGTATTAGTGTACATTAAATGGTTGTAGCAAAACCCACAACTGGTACCTGCTTGGCCCTTCCCAGGTAGAAGCAGAGAATGATCTCCTTTGTGCCAGAAACTTAAAATGTAATGATTAAACCCCTTTATGACACAGTTCCAGTGACAATTAAACCGCTTTGTATCAGTAAAACACAGTTAGTGATTTTGATCCCATAGCTCCCTGACTCCAAATAGCCCTGACACCAAATAGCTGATGAATTTAACACCCTTTTTTGTGTTCAACTTGCATCAAATTTACATTGTACTTTCTCTCCTTAGCTGCCATTAAAGGGATAGAAAGGTCAAAATTGAAATGTGTATTTCAATTTGAAATAGAAGCATTTTTGCAATATATTTCCTTTAGAAAAAATGCTTCTAGAAAAAGTTATTACTGTTTTTCTGTGGCATATGCACATATCCTGTGAGGGCCCATGCACCAGTATTATGCCTTCACGGAAGCAATACACAGCACCACCAGCAATGTGAGCAGCCATAGCGTTTGAATACTAATGCATAGCCATCATTGGATACAGTATGTGCGTATGCCACAGAAAAATACTAATAACTTTTAATAGAACCACTTTTGCTAATAGAAGTATATTACAACAATGCATCTATTTCAAATTTAAATAAATGTATAAACATTTTAATTTTGACCTTTCTATCCCTTTAACACATATGGAACAATTTTAGCCGTTATATTTCGTTAGGGGTACTTACCTGTTCTTCACTATGGCTTAACCGGGACAGAGAATGTGGAAAGAACGAAGACCAAAGTTTTTTATTTTGAAAATATAGTAATACAATTGTCTCAGTACTTATATCCTTCAATACCGAAGGTGGAAAATGTTAACATGTGATTGTGACTTTGTAAACCTGCTTTAAAAACACAAGTTGCAGGCACGAATGTAGAAAGGTAATGCAGTTTATTCAAGGAAATAAACAGAAGCAATACATAAAAAAATGAGTGAAAGAACTAGGTCTTACGCGTTTCGGCTATGCCTTACTCATAGACCTTAGTCTTCCACTTACACAGTGACATATTTATAGGCTGTTCAATTATACCCACCTCCCCACATAGTGAGAAACCTCCCATTCTTAAAGAGACATTATAAGAGCTTACTAGATCGCTGAGGGGGCACAATATCCATAGACAACACTGGCAAATCATCATATAATTTAGAAGGCTGCTCAAATTAAGAAGACAAAAGATTTGCTATATTTCAAAGTAAATTTAACAAACTCTCTCTCTCTCTCTCTATATATATATATATATATATATATATATATATATATATATATGAATATTAATTTTTGAATATGCTGAAATTAAGTTATTACATTGTAGAAACATTATGGGGCAGGTTACGAGTGGAGCTCAAACTTTGCGCGAAAGAGATATGGGGTTTATCGTGAGTGTTTGCACTCGTCGGGGTTACCGCTGGTATTGCGAGTTGAAAGTAAATGTGATTGCTTGAGCACAATCACAATTTACGCTAGAATGATTACCGCGACTTCAGAGCTCTGGTTAACTGTTTTTCTAAACTAAAAAGTTGCACAAAACACATCAAAAATACATTACAAAGTACAGTTACACTATTATTACAAAAAGGAGACAATGGCACTACTTAGTGGTATAACAGGATTAGGGTATAACTATAGAAATAACAGGGGGATATAGATTATTTCTTCTGATGCTACCCACTCCATATACATTTTAACATTAATAAAGGGGAGTAAGGAAAAGGAGCTCTGAGGATGCTACTATTTCTAAAACTAGTAATTTTATTTATATAGATTAAAATCTACTTTCAAAGTGGCATATAAAGTGGGAAAAAATGGGGAGCAGATAAATCTGGTCTAAATAAGCTATTAACTTCTAACCTCCAATTGGCAAAAAAGGGGCCTTGTTTAGGATGACGACTTATCCAGTTTACAGAGAAATGCCAGTGGAGCTGATATCCAAAAAGCTGCTGAAGATGTTAGAGTGAAATGCCCATAAGATTCCTGGCAGATAGCTGGATACCTTAGCACACACCTCCAAACAGATAGAAACAGTTTTACCGGACTTCTGGAGTAAAGGTGACGCATTTCGGCCCGTATATGGGTCTTTATCAAACCAAATACAGACTTTTCTTTTGTTTGATGAGGTGTCCCCACACAACTTCTATGGCGGAATACGTGAACATGCACGCAATGTTCGGCTTTTTGCGGTCGTTGGGTTAGCACTTGAACGAAAACAGTTAACTTTTAACTCATAACACGAGCGTAATCTGACGAGCAGAAAAAGCTTACTTCTAGAGCAATTAACGCTCGAGCAAGAGCATTAATTGGCACTCCACTTGTAATCTGGTCCTATATGAGCATGTTTTTTTAAATTCTATCTTTTATGTTAAAGATGGCCACATTATGATATATATATATATATATATATATATATACAATAAAATTACTGTGCTAGTTAAGCACTTAATCCCATATTAATGAAAGGTTTACAAAATGCAAAATCTTCATCTAACATTGTGGTTGAGTCATTGCATCCAATCAAAGGCTGCACATCCAGTCTATTGACTTCTACATATAAAAGATTTACTTAAAGGGACATTTAAGTGATACGTAAAATTAATACATAGCTTCCATCTCAATCTGTATAAACTTAAACAAGTTGTAAAATAATAATGCATATATATATATATATATATATATATATATATATATATATATACACTGTGCGGCCACTTTATTAGGTACAGCCCTACTGTGCACACAAATAGTTTGCTCCACTACCTTGCACGTCATGTGGCCACAGTTTTGGTATAAATATAGCAGAACAACCTTCCTACTATCAGTTAAGCGTACATACTACAGCGAGAATGGGGAAGAGCAGTGATCTAATGGACTTTGAATGTGGCGTGATAGTGGGTGCAAGACATGCTGGATGAAGTGTATCTGAAACAACAGTACTCCTGAACTTTTCAAGTACCAGAATTTCAAGGATTTATCGAGAATGGTGCAATGAACAAAAAACATCCAGTCAGCAGCAGTCCTGTGGAAGAAAAACGCTCATTGAAGAGAGAGGTCAAAGGAGGATGGTTAGACTTGTGCAAGCAAGATAGGCCACAATTTCATGAATCTCATTAGAATTCAACCTTGGTGCAGAGAAAAACATATTGCAATGCACCACTAGACGCACCTTGTCAAGGATGGACTACAACAGCCGGCGGCCACGTCGGGTGTCGTTGTTATAAATAAAAAACAAGAGAGCACGCCTTCTGTGGGCACAACAACACCAGCACTGGAGCAATGAATACTGGAAAATGCAGGCTGTTTTGAAGGCTAAAGGAGGGTCAACATGCTTCTAGGTAGCTGTACCTAATAAAGTGGCCGCACAGTAAATATTTTTATATATATATATATATATATATATATATATATATATACATATATATATATATATATATATAAAAATAATATATATATATATATATATATATATACATACACACAGAGAGAAGCACACTCACAGGAACGATATATGTATAAAATTTTTTATTTATTTTTTATTTTCACATGCACATAGCTTCAGTAAAACATCAGTCTCCCTTCCCCTGTGGTACTAGTATTCAGACAAGGACTTCTACAGAATTTAAAGTTTCAGGTGATAAAGTGTATTATTGACTGTATAGTTATCTGACCTAAATATTATAAAAAAAAGTGCTCAGAGATCAGACCAGTGGCAGGAGTTTGAAAAGAAGCTAACTGAAATATTACAGTAAATTTATTTTATACAGAATAGGAATTTAATGAAACTTAATGCTCCAAATCAATATCCAAATCTAGTTAAGGGATGATACTCCTGTTTTTTTGTGTGACTCCCCAAATCTGTTAAATAAAATTCTCACTCTAGGAACATCCAGTGTTTTCGGCTTAACTTGTACCGTATGACATTAGATGAACTGACACACCCAAGTCCAAGTTTATATTTGCTTGGGGATTAAAAGGAAGCCTGTTCCCCCTGTTAGCATATTACCACATATTTTGCTAAAGATCTTTGATATGGATTTTAGCAAATGTAGCAATTCAATGTATATTTAAGGATTTCGACTGAGCAAACATATCTGACATTGAAAGTATTATGTTGGCTTTCCATCAGTCCCTCAGACATCATGCATTTATAGAGAGACTAATAAAACCTGTATTGACCTACCTATATTTAGATAATAGTCACTGCCTGTCCTAATCTTATCAGTGTTCACATTGTAGGATTTTTTTTTTTACAAAAACTAACACGTTCCAGAATATAAATTACAAAATATATATTCAAAAAATATAAAATTATACAGAAATTCTAAAAATGGGCGTCCAGCTCACTAAAACATCTGCTAGTGCTCCCTATATGGACACACTCTTTTAGAAAAGTTTATCTACCCAAAAATGTTTAGTTATGTATAATTTAAAATCTTTGCATTACACTTTTAATTTATTTTTCATTCTTTTCCTACAATTTCACTTTGAATACTCCAGTGTGTTCACTCTCCCCAGAACTTGGTTTGCGGATCTAGTACAGATGTCCAGCTTTCCTCTATGGTCTCTTGGCATTCGGTCACAAGGTTCCTTTTATCATCAAGATCTCAAATTTCTCAACTTGAAGGCTTGGAGATTGAAAATTGCTAAACTTCCTGAGCATTTGGTAGGAAAGTTCTCCAGGCAAAAGTTTCTGGAAATCAGGTGCTTGTATTTTTTTTAATTATCTCACCCAATTACTTATGGACTCTACAGCTTGGGTATTAGACTCTCAACCCACGTCCACGAGACCTGTCACTTTAATTACATTAAAGAGACAGTACACTGTAAAATTATTTTTATATTAATGTATTTTCAATTACTTGTTATACCAGCTGCAGAGTATAAAATGTATGAGAAATTGCATTTTCAGTTTTTTTTGTGTATATGAAGTTGCTGGTTTTGTGCTTTTAAACCACAGCCTATTACAATACCTCTAAACTTCTCTCACTCACTAACTCCTTCGGCCTCTCACAATCCACCCTATTCCCTACCCACCACAATGGACACTCAATTGATCTGGTATTCTCCTATCTCTGCTCTCTCTCTGTTGTTGCCTGTCACCCATTTCCCATCTCAGACCACCATCTGCTCACCTTTAATCCTAATATAGATGCTAAACCTACTTCCCCCTCTCGTCCCCGCACTAGTAGAAATCTGCACACTGTGGACCCTCCCCCTCCCCAACTCTCCAATCTTATTTAAATGCGCCTTCCCCACACTTCCACGATATCCTGCCCTGGCCTTGCTATAACCCACTATAACAATACTCTCTCTGCTGCACTTGACACTCTCTCTCCACCCCAACCTCACAAAGCCCCATGTTGTCAGCTCCAGCCCTGGCACTCCCAACAAACATGCCACCTACAAAAATGCTCCCGCACTGCTGAACGTGCCTGGAGGAAATCCCGCTCTGAACCTGATTTCATGCACTATAAGTTCATTCTTTACGCTTACACCTCTGCCCTTCGCTTAGCAAACCTACTTCTCTTATATCCACTCACTCACTCTTCAAACCCTAAAAGACTCTTCTCCATTTTCAACTCTCTCCTCTATCCACCTTCACCACCCCCTCATCTGCATTCAGTGCTCAAGACCTTGCTGACTATTTTTTCAATAAAACACTTGCTATCCGCAGAAACATCCCAACACAAACCTGCAATCTCCCAACTCTGGGAGGCTTCCCTTTTTTACGAACATTGCGTAAGTTCATTTGTGGTACGGCCAAAAAAGTGTGCGGGACAGCTGTACCTACAAGAGTCGTAACAAAAAAAGCAGAGTTATGAGGCTTAATGCTGTTTTTTTACTCATAACGCAAAACTCATAATCTAGCCGATTGTTACAAACATGCTGCCATATTGTTTTGAGACTCGTTCAGGCACCTGTACCTACCTCAGTATGATCAGTTTTAACAAAAGATGGGAAAATTGTATAAAGGTAGACAGACAGACAAATAGATACTATACTTGTTTGTTCTATCCTTTCAACAGTTATGCTTTTGGAACTTCAGTTAAATTCAAGCATTAAATGCTGATTCTTCAAGCATCATATAAAACAACATTTATATACTGGTTTCCTATCAGAAAGAACCTAAAACATTTGTTGACTTCCATAGGGTAGATGTTGACATCTGCTTGAATAAAGGAATCAGCTATGTAAATTAAAACATTTAAATTAAAAATGCAAACAAAATATGTATTTTTTCTTTTTGTGTTTCCTCCAGTAATTAATTAGGGAAACAAATATAATAATGTCAATATGATTTAGATGTATCTGATATTAGTCATATCAAAAATAAAAGCAAACAGCACATGGAAATATGTGCAGATTATTTTGTTTTTATACAGGTTATATATTTCCTTTTAATGCATCTGCAAAGGGTGATAAGTATCATGATTGTAGGCACCAATGAAGAGACCTCTGCTTTCTATGTATACTTTTTTTATTTATAATCTATATCATAGGTCTGTTGGATTACTGTAAAATAAGTGTGACATATACAGCATAGTAAAAACTAATAATTTACTTTACAATTAGTGATATTATGATAATATTAGAAAAGATGAAGAATACATACTGTTTGACACACACACACACACATATACACAAAGCTATCCAAAATAAAAAAAAATAAACCTAAACTAATAACCCTATAAAAAAATCCCCCCAAAAATAAAATCTAATACTAAACTACCAATAGGTTTTTGTAGGGCATTGCCCTAAATTAAACAGCTCTTTTTCCTAAACAAATTACCAGTTACCCACTAACAGTAAAACCCCCCACCCACCAAACACCCCAAAATAAAAAACTAACACTAAAAAAAAACTAAACTACCCATTTGTATGGGCATTGTCCTTAAAAGGCCATTAAACTCTTTTACTGCCCTTAAAAGGGCAATCAGCTCTTTTCCAGCCCAAAAAAAAACCTAATCTAAAAAAAAAAAACACCCCAAAAAATAAAAAAAAGCCTAAGTTTAAGCTCCAAATAGGTACTCATCATTCCTGAACCGTTCCTGAAGTCCGGCGGAGAAGGTCTTCTTCCAGGCGCGCGGGGCGGAGGTGTGGAGCTGTCTTCTCCGATGTGTGGATTCTCAGTGGCGGCGTGAAGGCTCCTCTTCATCCGATGTCCGTCGTACACTGAAGATTGAATGCAAGGTACCGCATTCAATTTGGGGTACCTTGCATTCATATTGGCTGAAATTTTGAAATCAGCCAATAGGATTAGAGCTACTGAAATCCTATTGGCTGTTCAAATCAGCCAATAAGATTTTAGTAGCTCTCCTTCTATTGGCTGATTTCAAAATTTCAGCCAATAGGAATGCAAGGTACACCAATAAATATGGGGTACCTTGCATTTAATCTTCAGTGTGTGGAGGATGATGGACCGCCGCTGCTGAACCGCTTTGGACCGCCGCTGCTGAAGACCACCACTGAGGACCGCCGATGAGAACCGCTGCTGAGGATCCGTGCATCGGGAAAGCCAGTTCCGCACCTCCGCTCCGCGCTGCCTTCGCTCTGGATGAAGATAGTAGATGATGGAGTCGTCTGGAAGAAGACCTTCTCTGCCGGACTTCAGGAACGGTGAGTACGTATCGGGGGGTTAGACTTGATTTTTTTTTTATATTTTTTTTTTTTTTTTTTTTTTAAGATTAGGGTTTTAATGGGCCTTTAAAAGAGCTGAATGCCGTTTTAAGGGCAGTAAAAGAGCTGAATGCCCCTTTAAGGGCAATGCCCATACAAATTCCCCTTTAGGGGCAAAGGGCAGTTTAGGTTTTTTTAGTGTTAGTTTTTTTTTATTTTGGGGGTTTGGTGGGTGGGGGTTTTTTTACTGTAAGGGGGGACTTAATATTTTTTAAACGTAAAAGAGCTGTTTAACTTAGGTCAATGCCCTACAAAAGGCCCTTTTAAGGGCTATTGGTAGTTTAGTTTAGTAGGTGGTGTTTTTATTTTGGGGGCCTTTTTTATTTCCATAGGGATTAGGTTTATTTATTTATTTTTTTGATAATTTTGATAAAAAAATTCTGTAATGTTAGACTTTTTTATTTTTTGTAATGTTAGATGAATTTTTTGTAATTTAATGTTAGGATTTTTTATTTTAATTGTAATTTAGTAGTAATTGGGGTCAATTTAGGGGGTGTTAGGTTAGGGGGCTAATAATTAGTTATTTGCATTGTAGGGGGTTGGCGTTTAGGAGTTAATAGGTTAATTAGGTTTATTGCAATGTGGGGGTTTGGTGGTTTAGGGGTTAATTAGGTTTATTGCAATGTGAAGGTTTGTTAGTTTAGGGGTTAATAGTAAAATTAGTTGGTTGGTGTTGTAGGGTTTGGTGGTTAAGGTGTTAATATTGTAATTTATTTAGTTGGCGTTGTGGGGGTTTGGTGGTGTAAAGTTTAGGTAGTTTCTGTTGTGGGAGTTTAGCGATTTAAGGGTTAAGTTTTATTTATTAATACTTAGTTTGGGAGAAAATGTTTATTTTTTTTCTTAATACTTTGTGTGGGTGGTTAGTTTTTTTTAATACGTATGGCCTAGATTTAGAGTTGGGCGGTAGCCGTCAAAACCAGCGTTAGAGGCTCCTAACGCTGGTTTTTACCGCCCGCTGGTATTTGGAGTCAGTCATGAAAGGGTCTAACGCTCACTTTGCAGCCGCGACTTTTCCATACCGCAGATCCCCCTACGCCATTTGCGTATCCTATCTTTTCAATGGGCTCTTTCTAACACCGGTATTTAGAGTCGTGGCTGAAGTGAGCGTTAGAAATCTAACGACAAAACTCCAGCCGCAGAAAAAAGTCAGTAGTTAAGAGTTTTCTGGGCTAACGCCGGTTTATAAAGCTCTTAACTACTGTGCTCTAAAGTACACTAACACCCATAAACTACCTATGTACCCCTAAACCGAGGCCCCCCACATTGCCGCCACTCTATTAAAATTTTTTAACCCCTAATCTGCCGCTCCGTACACCGCCGCCAGCTACTTTATCCCTGTGTACCCCTAATCTGCTGCCCCTAACATCGCCGACCACTATGTTATATTTATTAACCCCTAATCTGCCGCCCCCGCTATCGCTGACCCCTGCATATTATTATTAACCCCTAATCTGCCGCTCCGTACACCGACGCAACCTACATTATCCCTATGTACCCCTAATCTGCTGCCCCTAACACTGCCGACCCCTATATTATATTTATTAACCCCTAATCTGCCGCCCCCAACGTCGCCTCTACCTACCTACAATTATTAACCCCTAATCTGCCGACCGGATCTCACCGCTACTCTAATAAATGTATTAACGCCTAAAGCTAAGTCTAACCCTAACCCTAACACCCCCCTAAGTTAAATATAATTTAAATCTAACTAAATAAATTAACTCTTATTAAATAACTTATTTCTATTTAAAGCTAAATACTTACCTGTAAAATAAACCCTAATATAGCTACAATATAAATTATAATTATATTGTAGCTATTTTAGGATTAATATTTATTTTACAGGCAACTTTGTAATTATATTAACCAGGTACAATAGCTATTAAATAGTTAATAACTATTTAATAGTTATCTAGTTAAAATAATTTCAAAATTACCTGTAAAATAAATCCTAACCTAAGTTACAATTAAACCTAACACTACACTATCAATAAATTAATTAAATACAATACCTACAATTATCTACAATTAAACCTAACACTACACTATCAATAAATTAATTAAATACAATATCTACAAATAAATACAATGAAATAAACTAACTAAAGTACAAAAAATAATAAAGAACTATGTTACAAAAAATAAAAAAATATTTACAAACATTAGAAAAATATTACAATTTGAAACTAATTACACCTACTCTAAGCCCCCTAATAAAATAACAAAGCCCCCAAAAATAAAAAAATGCCCTACCCTATTCTAAATTAAAAAAGTTCAAAGCTCTTTTACCTTACCAGCCCTGAAAAGGGCCATTTGCGGGGCATGCCCCAAAGAATTCAGCTCTTTTGCCTGTAAAAAAAAAACATACAATACCCCCCCCCCCAAAATTACAACCCACCACCCACATACCCCTAATCTAACCCAAACCCCCCTTAAATAAACCTAACACTAAGCCCCTGAAGATCTCCCTACCTTGTCTTCACCACACCGGGTCCCGATCTGTCCAGAAGAGCCTCCGAAATCTTCATCCAAGCCCAAGCGGGGGCTGAAGAGTGACGTCCATCCTCCGGCTGAAGTCTGGATCCAAGCGGCGGCTGAAGAAATCCATCATCGGGCTGAAGTCTTCATCCAAGCGGGAGCTGAAGAGGTCCATGATCCGACTGAAGTCTTCTATCAATGGCATCTTCAATCTTCTTTCTTCCGGATCCATGTTCATCCCGCCGACGCGGAACATCCATCTTCACCGATGACTTCCCAACGAATGACGGTTCCTTTAAGGGACGTCATCCAAGATGGCGTCCCTCAAATTCCGATTGGCTGAAAGGAACCGTCATTCATCGGGAAGTCGTCGGTGAAGATGGATGGATCCGCGCTGGAGGTCTTGAAGATCAGCCGGTCGTCATCGGATTGAAGAACATAGAAGATGCGGCTTGGATGAAGATGTTTGCCGGTCTGGATGTCCTCTTCTGCCCGCTTGGATCAAGACTTCAGCCGGAGGATGGACGTCACTCTTCAGCCCCCGCTTGGGCTTGGATCAAGATTTCAGAGGCTTGGATGAAGACTTTGGTGGATGGATCAGTGAACCTGGCATGGTGAAGATAAGGTAGGAAGATCTTCAGGGGCTTAGTGTTAGGTTTATTTAAGGGGGGTTTGGGTTAGATTAGGGGTATGTGGGTGGTGGGTTGTAATGTTGGGGGGGTATTGTATGGTTTTTTTTACAGGCAAAAGAGCAGTTTTCTTTGGGGCATGCCCTGCAAATTGCCCTTTTCAGGGCTGGTAAGGTAAAAGAGCTTTGAACTTTTTTAATTTAGAATAGGGTAGGGCATTTTTTTATTTTGGGGGTCTTTGTTATTTTATTAGGGGGCTTAGAGTAGGTGTAATTAGTTTAAAATTGTTGTAATATTTTTCTAATGATTGTAAATATTTTTTTATTTTTTGTAACTTAGTTCTTTTTTATTTTTTGTACTTTAGTTAGTTTATTTAATTGTAGTTTTTTGTAGGTATTGTATTTAATTAATTTATTGATAGTGTAGTGTTAGGTTTAATTGTAGATAATTGTAGGTATTTTATTTAATTAATTTATTGATAGTGTAGTGTTAGGTTTAATTGTAACTTAGGTTAGGATTTATCTTACAGGTAATTTTGTAATTATTTTAACTATTTTAGCTATTAAATAGTTATTAACTATTTAATAGCTATTGTACCTGGTTAAAATAATTACAAAGTTACCTGTAAAATAAATATTAATCCTAAAATAGCTACAATATAATTATAATTTATATTGTAGCTATATTAGGATTTATTTTACAGGTAAGTATTTAGCTTTAAATAGGAATAATTTATTTAATAAGAGTTAATTTATTTTGTTAGATTTAAATTATATTTAATTTAGGGGGGTGTTAGTGTTAGGGTTAGACTTAGCTTTAGGAGTTAATCCATTTATTAGAGTAGCGGCGAGATCCGGTCAGCAGATTAGGGGTTAATTATTGTAGGTAGCTGGTGGCGACGTTGTGGGGGGCAGATTAGGGGTTAATAAATATAATATAGGGGTCGGCGGTGTTAGGGGCAGCAGATTAGGGGTACATAACTATAATGTAGGTTGCGGTGGTGTGCGGAGCGGCAGATTAGGGGTTAATAATAATAATATGCAGGGGTCAGCGATAGTGGGGGCGGCAGATTAGGGGTTAATAAGTGTAAGGTTAGGGGTGTTTAGACTCGGGGTTCATGTTAGGGTGTTAGGTGCAGACTTAGGAAGTGTTCCCCCATAGAAAACAATGTAGCTGCGTTAGGAGCTGAACGCTGCTTTTTTGCAGGTGTTAGGTTTTTTTCCAGCTCAAACGGCCCCATTGTTTCCTATGGGGGAATCATGCACGAGCACGTTTTTGAAGCTGTCCGCGTCCGTAAGCAACGCTGGCATCTAGAGTTGCAGTGGCGGTAAATAATGCTCTACGCTCCCTTTTTGGAACCTAACACAGCCCTTCTGTGAACTCTAAATACCAGCGGTATTTAAAAGGTGCGGGAGAAAAAAAGCACGCGTAGCTAACTCACCCCTTTGGCTGCAGAACTCTAAATCTAGCCGTTAGTGCGGGTAGTTAGTTTTAGTTTTTTATACTTTCTGCGGGCGGTTAGTTTTTTTTCTTAATACATCGTGCAGGCGTTTTTTTTTATTTTTTATTTCTTGCAGGTGGTTACGTGTTTTTTAGTTAGTTCATGCGGGCGGTTGCATGTTTTTTTTTTAAGGCTTCGTTTGCCTATGCTGCATCCAGGTGGGTTCCAAACATGGCAGGGTGGTGAAAGAATACGAAATCTTTCACCACCCTGCCATTTTCAGTATCCAGCGGGATAAAGCTTCGCTGCATCCAGGTGGATTCTTTTGGCTGCGCGTGCAGCCAACATTCTTTTAGCTGCCTCGTGCAGCCAACATTCCTTTGAGGATGAGTGCACACACAAAGGGTATCTGCACTCTCACTTCCACAGAGTCAACCACCAGGGTGCCAGAACCAAAAATATTAGAATATAAACCAAAAAAGAGAGACTGCACTCACTGGATTTGCAAAGAAAAGGCAAAACAACTTTTAATCCATAATAATACTGGTATATATAATAGTTATAAAAAAACAATAAAGTTGTATAAAGTAATAAGTATAAAACTCAATAAATCAAGTTTGACTAATAATATATTTTTATATACAGGTACAAATCCCCAAATCTGGAATTCCAAAATCCAAACTTTTTTTATTTATTTAAAAAATAATTTTTTTATTTAAAACTATAACTTTCCCCACATTTAAGTCACAAACTTCTCTGCCTAAATCTTTGTGTTCTAAAATGCTAACGTGTCTCTATATTTATTTAAAACAACGGTTACCTTTCTGATAACTGTACTATTTTTATAATAGTCTTATGTATACAAACATAATAAAAATTACTTTTAAGTTACATGTATAAGCTATATTATAATATGTAAATATTGCCTAAATGACATAAGATGTTGTTTACTCTTGGTCCTATTTTACAGGTGCAAATATACAGGGACATTAAATAAAGAAAAGGACAATAACAAAACAGTGTTTTATATTAAATAAGTGTAAAGATAAATAAAAGTGATTTCCCCCCCCCCCCCCCGTTTTTTTAAACATTTTTTTTCATATTTTATGATGAGAGAGGCATGTTCATGTCAACCAATAAACATCTGGAATATGTCTTAAGAGCAGAAAGATCCATTAAAAATGTAATTCATTTTAAAATAACCTATATTAGATGGAACAAACTAAATATACTGTAGATGTTAAGGTTTTACTTTAAGATAAAGTGAGAAATATATATATATATATATATATATTTGTATTCTATTATTTAAAATGATGAGTGAGATAGCAAAGACCAATGTAAACTATATGTTATTGTATATAATGTATCCTCATAATGTACAGATCTTTCTTATACACTCATTTATTTTGGAAGAAGCACCTGATCAATATTTCTACTTCTGGAATAGAGCATTTAACTTGATTATTTGTCATGAATACCTGATATTGGTGTCTGGAACTGCACAATCAAATAGAAAAACAGACAGATATAAAGTGGGCAAAAATAAATATGCTCAACCAATATGCATATATGTTTCAAATATGCTGCAGTTTACCACATTCTTTTTTTTCTTGTGAAAGGGCTTATAACCCAAAAATAAATACTGAACTTTTTTTGTACTAAGTCCAAAGGGTTCCATTTTCCTTTAATATTTGTATTATATGGCCATGACTCCCTTGCAGCTGTTTGTATGTGTTTATATACAACTCACTTATACAAGTGAAAGTGCTGGTCTCAGAGGCTTTTGTCTGTGTGTCTGTCTGTCTATCGATCTATCATCTACACCCACAAACACAAATACACACTTGTGTGTGACATCTTCTATCAATCATTTCATTTTTTTGTATTATGTTGCCAAGACCTAAAGACCATTGTAATACCAGTTAACCTATAATGTAACCTGTGCCCCATCTAGTGGTATGTTCTAGGAAGTTCTCTTGAGCACTGTAACACATACATTGTAACTTACAGTATATAAAGTATATATTACAAGGATTTTATGGGTTTACCAGGTATATATTAGACAGAAACGGACTTAATTCATTATTAAAATACTAAATATCTTGACAATATCATTCCACAAATCCGATAACATTTCCCTATTATTATATCGCAAACTTAAACTTGCTTTTCAATTCTAATATATCTAAAGTCAACACATTGGGGCCGAATTATCATTGTCTGGTGGACATGATACGCTGTAGTGTCTCATGTCCGCCAGACATCGCTGAATGCCAACAGCATATGCTGTCAGCATTTAACATTGCACAAGCAGTTCTAGTGAACTGCTTGCGCAATGCTGGCCCCTACAGATTCGCAGGGGGTGTCAATCAGCCCAATCGTATGAGATCGGGTAGATTGATGTCCGTAGCCTCAGAGCAGGCGGATCAGTTAAGGAGCAGCGGTCTTAAGACTGCTATTTCCGGCACGCTCGCGCAGAAACAGGTGCATAAGGGGCCATTCGGCCCTTGATAAATCTGCCCCATTGATTGTACAAAGAAGCAAAGGTAATAAACTGTTCTTAACAGTTAAATTGTGGCAAAAACATATCAACAAATAATTATTGTTGTAGCAATTTTTTTCTTTTTTAACAATACTGTCAGTGTCTTAAGTGCTACATTTAAAAAACATATATGTGTGTTATATATAGGTAGTCACTGGGGTACAATCTCTGCTTTTTGCTTTTTACTAGCAACCATGAGATGTTCTGTATGTGGTACTGGCAGTCAAGTGTGTGAAATCACTGCTTTCTTTGTATGTCCTGTAACAAAAAGAGAAAATCACTAATTTATTTGTATTTCTAGCAGCTTGGAAGGGTACTGTGTAGTTTGTTACTGGCAGTAAGTGATACAATCACTGTTAATTTGAGACAAATATGGGAAGGTTTAGAGCGGGGCCACCATGTGCCCATCCCTAATCCTCTGCAGGACATCCAGTAATTTTGTGGAGGACATCTTGAAACCCTGTCTGTACTAACTGATATGAAAAGAAAAACAATCAGTAAAGTTATTTTTAAATAAGCACAGTGCATTGTATCTACCAGATATTAACCACTGCATTAGATCTGTGTCAATATTTAAAAAAAACAAAAAACATTTAAAACTATCATATACAGTAGTTTGCAATATGTTTTGCATTCCCAAGTCATACTCCTCTGCTGTGGCCAAATAGGACAGATATAAATGACTTCTAACAATGATCAAGCAATCACTGTGTAAAACATTGCAGGGTCAGTGTTCTAGAACCTGCAGGATGTCCTTCAGCCTCTCAGGAAGCAGTGGGAATAAACAGGTAAATTAAAGGGAAATTGTAAAATATATAATGAAAGTACATCACAAATATGATTTTACTACATGGCGGCCTAGATTACAAGTGGAGCATTATTGATTCTGCAGGGTACACCATTTTTATCGCAGGACCGTGCTAGGATTAGTTGATATTACAAGTCCAGGGTAAAGAAGAATTACTAGAGAATGTTTAGCGCTGCCAACATCCCTTTAGTGCAACTTATACTTTCAATGGATGCTAAACATTACTCACAATACAAGTTGAAAGTTATGTGGTGAGCACAAAAAAAACTTAGCATGACTTGAGGCATGAAGTAAGTGGTAGGGCTCTAGAATAAAAGTTAAAAACATAATAAAATAAAGTATATTACACACACACACACACACACACACATATATATAAGAGATACTCTTGAAAAAGTTCCTATGTAATGGAATGAAACAAGCTGTTTTCTTCATTGGACGCTGCTCAAGGATACAACTTTACCTATGTGCTTATTTTCACCTACTATCTTGAGGCACCCTGTGGATATCCTGTGTTGAGACCTCAGTTCCTGCACAGCTGAGCAACTGTTCCGGTTTCCATTTTCTGCACTTCGGACCTGGATACATCAGCAAGCTGGGCTTTTTTGCATATACGGTGGCTACTTACCTCATACAGATTGAGGTCGTCAAAAGTAAGTGTGTGGTGATAGGGGATATACTACCCCACAACTGTGTATATACATCTTTGTCCTTAATGATCACAGAAGGAAGGCGCTGACACCTAGTCTTTTGTGTATATTGTGTTTGGTGAAGATAACCAGGGAGTCTTCACTCTTCTTTTGGATCTGCTGCCTTCTTTTGGAATTTAATAATTCCTGTGGACTTTTTGGACTTTTTATCATCATTATAAGTATATATTATTATTCATATATTTATTGTTTGTTATATAGGCTAGTATGGTTTTACATAGTCTTTTATGTCATATATATATATATATATATATATATATATATATATATATAAAGGTGCAAAAGTCCAGCACTCACTATACGAAGCATAAACCGGGGTGCATCCCACGTAGTATAGAGCAATCAATCCAAAAGAGAGCACTCGGCGTGATACAAAATCGTGTTTATTTTATCATGTAAACGTTTTCAGGGAGTTACCCCGTCATCAGACAAGTGAGAAAAAGAATAAACATGTGTACTTACCAAGTGCTACTATTTAAAGGGTGATGTCTGTATGCCGCCAGCTCCCGCGGAGACCGCGTTCCGAAAATCGGAAATGACTGCTCTGTAAGGCTCCGGCGGCATATCAGAACACCATTGGCTAACAACAGTGTAAACATAAATTGTTGCCAAGGTGATACGTGTAATATGTATACGAATGGTAATTATGTTATGAAGTACAATAATGGTGTACTAATATAAATATAGTGATCGTATTTAAGTGGCCTGGCAACCTGGTAACTTAAAAAACCTTATATGCGGAACAGGACCATAATAGGGCAAAGAATATTTAGAGCAACAGAACGACCTTATTGCAAGAGATGAAACAAAAGAAAGTAGATAAAATAAAAGAAAGTAGAAAAAGGTAGAAAAATAAGGTAGGGAGAAAAAAAGAGAAAGATGGAAAAAAATTAAATAAAAATATGGAATAATAAGTGGTGAAAGGGAAAAGAACACAATACCTGAACATTGTGGAGCGAAGCTGAATGGCTATAAAAATAAATATAAATAACCAAATATTGTAATCTAGACTAAAGGACTGGCTATGTTACTTCTATACTAGGTAAAACTACGTATTAACCAGGAGGCCTAGAAGGGTATTGAGCCCTTAACTTTAAGGCCAGGCTTGCACAACAGTGAGTGTGAACAAGGGGGAATAGAGCAAAGATGGCACAGGAGATAAAGAGGAGGAATAAACTGGCAAGGAAAAACTGTTAGTACATATGTCTATCATAGTAAGAAAAATTATGTCAATCTATGTAGTACTGGATTAAGCCGAAAAGAGTATAAACTTAGTAAAAATGGGACCAAAACATCATTTCTTGGTATTGGTAACTAGAGGTTATTGCTATAAGGCAGCTACAGGAGGCAGCTACTGTTAACAGTTACCAAGGGTCGACACACTTGTCATATTATAGGGAGGTACTACTACATGTGCTCCATCAAAGAATACCAAAGGAAGCAAAAAAGATTACTAAAAAAGGAATTACAAAAGAATACAAAAGATGACAAAAAATTACAAAAGAATTACAAAAAATTACAAAAGGGAGAACAAAATAATAATTATATATATATATATATATATATATATATATATATATATATATATATATATATATATATACTGTATATATATATTAATTAGCCGTTAGCCCAGCACTCCAACCTCCAGCGTGCACTCACTACCTGGGTGCTATCCTCAATAATGTATATATCATCTATCTTCATTTAGGAGGGCACTCACAGGACTTTTTTCTTGCAAATAAAAATGATCTTTATTTCCAAATGGTACAAATTACAATTTAATTGTCAACGTTCCGGCCCCAATTTGGGCCTTTTTCAAGACAAATATGTTATGAGTTCATAACGATCAGCATCTATTACTTCGGGATTGTAGCCGAGCTCTCGAGCAACAGGCCTTGTCAGCCAGTCACTATCCCAAGTGAAGATAGATTATATATACAGGGAGTGCAGAATTATTAGGCAAGTTGTATTTTTGAGGATTAATTTTATTATTGAACAACAACCATGTTCTCAATGAACCCAAAAAACTCATTAATATCAAAGCTGAATAGTTTTGGAAGTAGTTTTTAGTTTGTTTTTAGTTATAGCTATTTTAGGGGGATATCTGTGTGTGCAGGTGACTATTACTGTGCATAATTATTAGGCAACTTAACAAAAAACAAATATATACCCATTTCAATTATTTATTTTTACCAGTGAAACCAATATAACATCTCAACATTCACAAATATACATTTCTGACATTCAAAAACAAAACAAAAACAAATCAGTGACCAATATAGCCACCTTTCTTTGCAAGGACACTCAAAAGCCTGCCATCCATGGATTCTGTCAGTGTTTTGATCTGTTCACCATCAACATTGCGTGCAGCAGCAACCACAGCCTCCCAGACACTGTTCAGAGAGGTGTACTGTTTTCCCTCCTTGTAAATCTCACATTTGATGATGGACCACAGGTTCTCAATGGGGTTCAGATCAGGTGAACAAGGAGGCCATGTCATTAGATTTTCTTCTTTTATACCCTTTCTTGCCAGCCACGCTGTGGAGTACTTGGACGTGTGTGATGGAGCATTGTCCTGCATGAAAATCATGTTTTTCTTGAAGGATGCAGACTTCTTCCTGTACCACTGCTTGAAGAAGGTGTCTTCCAGAAACTGGCAGTAGGACTGGGAGTTGAGCTTGACTCCATCCTCAACCCGAAAAGGCCACACAAGCTCATCTTTGATGATACCAGCCCAAACCAGTACTCCACCTCCACCTTGCTGGCGTCTGAGTCGGACTGGATCTCTCTGCCCTTTACCAATCCAGCCACGGGCCCATCCATCTGGCCCATCAAGACTCACTCTCATTTCATCAGTCCATAAAATCAGTCTTGAGATATTTCTTGGCCCAGTCTTGACGTTTCAGCTTGTGTGTCTTGTTCAGTGGTGGTCGTCTTTCAGCCTTTCTTACCTTGGCCATGTCTCTGAGTATTGCACACCTTGTGCTTTTGGGCACTCCAGTGATGTTGCAGCTCTGAAATATGGCCAAACTGGTAACAAGTGGCATCTTGGCAGCTGCACGCTTGACTTTTCTCAGTTCATGGGCAGTTATTTTGCGCCTTGGTTTTTCCACACGCTTCTTGCAACCCTGTTGACTATTTTGAATGAAACGCTTGATTGTTCGATGATCACACTTCAGAAGCTTTGCAATTTTAAGAGTGCTGCATCCCTCTGCAAGATATCTCACTATTTTTGACTTTTCTGAGCCTGTCAAGTCCTTCTTTTGACCCATTTTGCCAAAGGAAAGGAAGTTGCCTAATAATTATGCACACCTGATATAGGGTGTTGATGTCATTAAACCACACCCCTTCTCATTACAGAGATGCACATCACCTAATATGCTTAATTGGTAGTAGGCTTTCGAGCCTATACAGCTTGGAGTAAGACAACATGCATAAAGAGGATGATGTGGTCAAAATACTCATTTGCCTAATAATTCTGCACTCCCTGTATAAACTGTATATATATATATTTTATTTTATTTTTGTGTGTGTGTGTGTGTGTGTGTGTGTGTATGTATATATGTGTATACATGTGTTTATCTGTAATATGTTTTTTTCTTTACTTTTTTTCAGAATATTTGTTTGATAAACTATTTAAACAAAATGAATACTGAATATTTGTTAACATTTGCAATTGCTGTAAATGTAACTTTTCTGCAGGTAGTAGCGTAATCTGTAGGATTTATACCTATAGCACGTTGGGGAGCCGCGCTTATCAGACACACTTCTTCACAGAGTCTAGGGTCACGCTAATAGGAGGAATAGGGTGGCGGAGCCTGTGTTAAAGGACCTTCTCCTGTGGAGAAGTGTTGGATAAGCGTGGCTCCCCAGGACATTATATAGGTAAGTATTAACCTTTAAAAATAAATTTGAATAATTACTAACGGATTGTTTTAATATATATTCTTTATTCTTGAAAATTAATGTATATCTGATATTCATTACAAATTTGCATTTGTAAAAAAACAAATGCACATCTCTAATATATACATATGTAGATACTGTATATATATTTAAGTAAAAATAACATTTATTTCTAAGGGAAGAACAAAGATAATTAAAGTATTCTTCATACACATTTGTTTTTAGCCCTGTTGTCCTAGCACTCTATTGGGTTAGTGGGCAAGAAAAAGCCAGAAGAGGCTTTTGTAACACGTCCCATAGAGTTAGCGCACCGCAATGTACAACCCCCAGATATTAGCATGCCTGAGTTTTTCACTCTCACTCTTTTTTACTTTCAACTTGTAATACGAGCGCAATAACAGGAGCTCTATGGATTCAGCTGTTTTAGTGCTCAATAGCAGTAATATTTGTGCGGTTCATTTGTAATCTATGGGGAGTTACAGTTTGAGCTAAAAGCCCCCCTAACAATAATAGAAATAAGAGAATAACTAGAGATAATTAGAAAATACAGTGTTACAGTGCATCTTAATAAAAATATTTAAAAGAAAAGAAAAAAAACAGAACAGCTTCTCTGCTTTGTCTTAACACTTTGGCACTTAAATCCTCAAACACTCTGAATAATCCAACATTTCCCGTTATGTGGAGAGAAATAGACACAAAGGTGTGATCTTCCTCATACCCAAAGCTTGAGTAGTGAATTTATTTAAACATTACTGGGAACCACTTTTAAACCTCTGTATAATTTGCCAGTGGAGACAATATTACTTAAACGATAAATTCAGTGCATAGGGCATTTCCAAGCACATTGATACTATATAAGCTGCCAGGAAGAGGACAATTAATGCAATACTCAATGAAATGCTTAGCATTTATATATACAATGCACCAATATTTATGTGACAGAAGAGGTGATGCAATCATTTTGATTAAAATAGAAAAAAGGCATCAGGTCTTAAAAACTTATAATAAGTTAATAGAATGCATGGAATTGCTACCTGAATATTTTTTAACATTTACCAACAAAGTAGCTCTGTAAACTGTCAGATAAAATAGTACTTTTGTATGAACTGTCAAGACATATCTTAAAGAATAGCTGCCAATTACAATAGGTACACTCACTTAGGAGACAATTTATCAAAGTGAGAATAAGAAAATTCTCAAATGTATTGCCAAAAAAACCCCTACAAATTATATCATCGTATTTATAAAGGGTTATCCGCCAATAAATGTGCAACTTTTCATAAGTGCGTACAAATCGATGTTAATTCGCAAGTCTTTAATATATGAGAATAAATTGTCTGGAAATGCCTATTTTTTGTATTAATCTTTATTGGCATTTTAAAATGCCTCTATTCATTTGCAGTTCTCACATATTTGTGAAAAGTGGTGCATGTAACATTCACTGTTTTTAATGTCACAAATTTGCATGTTGTTGTTATTCCAGAGTTGCAATGGAAAATTTTCTTTTTCTGGAGTTAGAAATCGGCCACAAGTCTAAAAAAAATAACAAAATATATGGAACAATAAAAGATCGAAAAATAAGAAAAAACAACTAGAAAAGGGCAGAAAATACAGCACAAAAAACAACCATTCTCGAAAATAATGGTCAAATTAACGGGTTGAATAAAAGAAACTTTATTAATTTAATCCCTGCACTTACATCACGCAATAAACGTAATCTCTTTTAATAGGATGAATAATTATAACAATTACCTGTTACAAAACTAGTGCATAACGCATAATTAATTTAGTGAATAGAGTTCTGCGTCAGGATATCTGTTCGCTTAGCGTTGAAATTTCCATTTGCAAGTAACAAGACTCTTTTACGTTTTGAACTTCATGCAATCTGTCACAAATGTGCTTGCAACTTTTTAGGTGCATAATTTCAGTATTTTATCAATTTGCCCTTAGTGGTGCAGGCAGCAACTTAGAGAAACATTTAGTCAGGAAACAGAGGGCACATGCCTGTTTTTTAGGAATGGGTGAATGTTTCTAAAAATTCGAAATTTAAAACGAATTTTGATACATTCGTTCGTTCAAATCAAATTTCGAATGATTATATAACATTCTAATATTCTATTTTTCGAATTTTCGTTTTCGAATTTTTCAATAAAATTCGAAAATATTCATTCAAATAATAGAATGTTTAGCTATGTATTCATTCAATTTCGAAATGTAATATTCGAATTCGAATGTGACATTCGAATTCGAATGTGACATTCGAATTCGAATGTGACATTTGAATTCGAATGTGACATTCAAATTTGAAATAATATTTCTAGTCTACAACTGTGTTTAATAAATGTAATATTCGAATTTGAATGCTACATTTGAATTTGAATGTCACATTCGAATTTGAAATATTATTTCTAGTCTAATACTGTGTTTTAAATGTGATATTCGATTCGAATGTGACATTCGAAATAGTGTTTCTAGTCTACAATTGTGTTTTATAAATGTAATATTCGAATTTGAATGTGATATTCGAATGTAACATTCAAATTCGAATGTGATATTCAAATGTAACATTCGAATTCGAATGTAACATTCGAATTCGAATGTGACATTCGAAAACTGTAAATAACATTTGAGAATCGATTTTTTAAGAATATTCGTTCTTATCAACATTCTATTATGTAAATTTAATTTCTACAATAACATTCGTTCTAACATTCGAATTCGGATATAAACACATTCGCCCATCCCTACTGTTTTGTCCAGCAATACTGCCATCTAGATGGAATTGCATTATATTTTAAACTTTTATGTTTCAGATGGAGCATGCCATTTTAAACAACTTTCCAATTTACTTCCACTAACAAAATGTGCACTGTCTTTTTTTATATTTACACATTTAAATCACCAGTTCCTCCTGAGCATGTGCAAGAATTCACAAAATATATTTATATGCATTTGTGATTGGCTGATGTCTGTCACATCATATAGGAGGCATGGAAATAGACATAACTGAAATTTTCAGCAAAAATCTACTACTCATTTGAAGTTCAGACTAAGGCCCCGATAGTCAAAGCATCAACAGACCATCTAGAAACTGCCTTACTGAACTCGTCGGCTTCGAAGTCCGACAGTCTGTCGAGATATTCAAAGATAAGGGTGAGCGGCAATGTCACCACCCGCATCGCCGCTCTTCTGCATTTTAGCATGGCCGGGTGCCCTTTTTAAAGTGGGCCTACATGGCACAGACAGTCCGCTCACTGAAACTAAAAATACTTTTAGTATAGGCACACTTTAAATATTGCCAGCAGGACTTAGTTTTGTTAAACCCACTCTAACTACCTCAGGTGATGGAGTGTCAACAGCTGATAGCTGGTGAGACAAACATGGAGGCTACCCTCCACACAACCTGCACTTCGCTGATTCGAACATATCGATCTTGTGTCGATGTTCCTGAATCAAAGTGAAGGCTACTCCCACTAGGAATGGGGAACCATAATTTAAGTGTCCCCCATTCTTCCCAGAAGGTAGCACTCCCAAACAAGTAAAATCCCTCATCAAATTGCTGACAACATACTATAAGTATTGAAAAGAAGTCTAGCAGAGCCTCTTGTTGGGAGTAGTTAAAAAGTAAATACTTTATTAAACAAATAGTTTAAAACAACAGGAATAGGATAATAAAATCCATGGTCATACAAAAACGTCTGACTGGTTTCGGTCACTAGGACCGTAATCATAGACATAACAAGGTGCATCTGCGTACACAATATAAAGGCTAAGAAATTACCTGATAGGTTAAAACCAAAATGGCTCAAGAATTTAACTCCTGATATA